>NC_135216.1:16415228-16617931 GCF_052324685.1 Brachyhypopomus gauderio | reverse complement strand
CCACTGTCTGGAATATCAGAGGGAGCGAGAGGGGAGGGGAGGGGAGGGGAGGGGAGGTGAGGGGAGGGGAGGTGAGGTGGTCTGAGGGGAGGGGAGGGGAGGGGAGGTGAGGGGAGGTGAGGGGAGGGGAGGGAAGGTGAGGTGAGGGGAGGGGAGGGGAGGGGAGGGAAGGTGAGGTGAGGGGAGGGGAGGTGAGGGGAGGGGAGGGAAGGTGAGGGGAGGAGAGGGGAGGGGAGGGGAGGTGAGGGGAGGAGAGGGGAGGGGAGGTGAGGGGAGGGGAGGGGAGGTGAGGGGAGGGGAGGTGAGGGGAGGTGAGGGGAGGGGAGGGGAGGTGAGGGGAGGGGAGGGGAGGTGAGGGGAGGGGAGGTGAGGGGAGGTGAGGGGAGGAGAGGGGAGGGGAGGGGAGGAGAGGGGAGGGGAGGTGAGGTGAGGGGAGGGGAGGGGAGGTGAGGTGGTCTGAGGGGAGGGGAGGGGAGGGGAGGTGGTGTGAGGGGAGGTGAGGGGAGGTGAGGTGAGGGGAGGGGAGGGGAGGGGAGGTGGTCTGAGGGGAGGAGAGTGGGGAGGATAATGCCGTGTGCCCTCTGGCCTGTTCCACATGCAGCTCACAGCAGCCTGTCCGTCAAGCCATTCTTTACTTTAAATGGCCCCAAAGTTCCTGTTCCTTAAGATAAGGCTTCTAATTGGTATTCATAATGAATGGGACTCTTTTGTTTGTTGCTTCAGGAGCGAATCACAATTAGTCATTGATCTAAGTGGGAGTGGACTTCTTAGTGATTGAATTTTAATGCACATCATTGAGGATTCTTTCAGGTATTTGCTTGTAGTTATTTAGACCTTCCATTAGTACCACCAACGCGATACATTTTTTCCCTTCACTCGTATTCCAAATAATTCATTGATAAATTAAATATCCGCCTTTGAGAGTCCATGTGAAAACTGCCAGCGCTAACGTTAACGTTATGACATGCTTTGCTGATGTTTCTCATCTGCGTGCGTTGGAATATCTGCTTTGCTCGAGTGTATTCTATTCATGTGCTGATGAGATATCATAACTTGCCAAACGCTGTGTGCTCAGGTTCAAAGAGCTGCTGGCCTCTTTGATTTCCAGTCAGCTCTCCAGACAGATGGTAGCGCTCTGGTTTTGCCCACTCCCACTGCGAACGTGTGGGCCGCATGGCCCACTGACTGACAGATGAAATGCAGGCTAACCCTCCCAAGAGCCCCTTTAGAGGTAATTGAGTTAAGAGTCAAATATTCGAGCCATATTTGGGCTGCAAGGTAGCCTGCGTCAGGATCCTGCCTTCACCTTATCTGCAGCTCTGGACGGGGGCAGAGGGCTCCTCGTTCCTCAGGGTCTGCGTGCGATGTTGCTTCTTGTGATCTGGGGGCGGGGAGAGGGTGTGTGGAGCTTCGGGATAAATTTGTGTCGCGGCGAATCATGTGTAGCAGTTTCAGCCACATCCAGCCCAGGAATTTGTAGAAGCTCAGTGCTCAATTGGCTGTTGTGTGAGGGGGTGGAGCCATAACTGTTTGATGTGTCCTGTGGCTTTTGCTTGCAACCTTCCGTTCAATGGAAAAATAAACCGCAAGAAATGAAGGAACTGATGAGAAAGGAGGGCAGGAGAGCTGGGGGAGGTGGGGCGTGTCTTTCAGGGTGGGGTTGGGAAGGGAGCGAGGCAGAGGGTGGGGGTGTGGGCGGGGCTTGGAGCTCAAATTTCCATCCCTGGCTCTACTTCTGCATTTCTGCAGGAACAGACAGGAGGAGGGGCTAAAGCAAGAAGGGGAGTGGCTAAAACAGGACGGATAGGGGTTAAAGGGGTGGGACAGCCCACAGAAAAAACACTTGTGCACAGCTTGTGTGAGCACACCTGGAGCAGCGTGAGAGAGGACACGCACCGCCTACGCGTGCTGCCCACCCAACATCCACCAGCCGGGTGGAGGAACGGAGGCGTCAGCCGGAATAAAGAGAACCAAAATCCTCCTGCCTTCTCCACTCTCTTCGTTAAAAGTCAGAACAGTACTGCACATACTCAAAAGTAATATGACAGTTATTATTTGTAGTACTGAGTCCTGAATATTAAAGAGGGCTCTGGAATGCATTATCTTGCTCTACAGAGAACGTTTCATTTCCTCAAGGGATGAGGCAGCTCTTTTTTTTTAAAGCCTTGCCTCCTGCCAACATTCGCCCCCCACCTCTGCTTCATATTTATGTGTGCCTGCGTGCTCACTTTAATCAGATCTGAGTGACAATTTTTAGAGCGCTTGATGGCTTTCGCAGTGGCGTCGATTCCAAAAGCACATGGCACAAAACGCATGTGAAGAGAGGCGTGCTGTCACCGCGCCTTCCCGTCAGCGCCCCAAAGGCACTGCGCTCCAGACAATAGGGGGCTTTGTCGCTCTTGTTTACCAGGCCTGATGGGATTAGCCGCGTGGCGCGTAGTCATGAGAGTAAATATATGCCCGTCCTGCACTGCACTCGCAGCTGAAAAGGTCTGAGCGCAGCCCCAGTTTGCACGGCTGGACTCGAGGGAGAATTACTCGCAGCACTTTGCGGTGGCGTGCGATCGGGTGTAGCTTATGGGGCGTTTTGAAACACGCCCCACGTGGAGGCTTGTGGACTGCAGGTCTGGGAACAGCGAGCATGATTATAGATGCACTGAACTAAAAGTGTGTTCAGAGGGACAGACAGAGAGAGGGAGAAAGAGGGAGAGAGAGAAGGAGAGGTGGATATTAATTGAAATACTTACTCTGGAAGACTTTCCTCTTCTTCGTTACATCAAAGTACAGTAAGAGTCACATGGAGTCTCCCTGGTAATGGCTGCGGGAAGAGAGAGGAAATGGGGTTGATGAGAAATGACCCGTTACTGACAGGTGTGCACTCCTATAGAAACATGGGGGTCGTTGCCCCTGGCTGCACTGATTCGATTTGGAGGCCATGTTTCCTCTTGCTTTTTGCATATGTTTGGGCCACGGTGAGGCGCTGGGCAGTGTGATAGATACTGAGTGTACACAGTATCTATATATTCACAGAGCTTTCCTCGTGCTCCAGGAGTGTTTTGGACTCAAGTGGCATTCAAGCCTTTTTCGAGTTGTTGAACCCCCGACTCCCATGCGTGGGCCAGGATACTGGTGGAGCGGTAGGAGTGTGTGAGAGAGAGAGCAGTGTCTGGAGACAACAGGAAGAGCAGTCGGGGCGGGGGAGGGGTCTCTGCGGGATTGCGTGGGGCGGCAAGGGTTGGCGCAGGGTAGGGAAACGGGTCAGCGCCGGACACCACGGGCCGGCACTGGAGATGCCGTCGGCACACACTTAATCCTCACACCGCAATTTACATTCCAGCTATAAGGGCCTGAAATGTGAGCAGCTCTCTGTCTTGCTATCGTCGGGCATGAGAGAGAAGTGGAGGGAGGAGGGGAGGGAGGAGGGGAGGGAGAGAATGAGAAGGAGGGATGAGATGTGAGTCAAGATGACTGATTGACTCGGCGAGTACGCTGTGGGGATTTAATCTGGCAGAGATTATTTATGATAAACATGCGTCATCGTTTTCTGTGGAGATCAGCATGTCCAACAGCATGTGCTTGTCCTAATTACTGAGATTATGAATCTCGTAACAGCAATTCCTGTAAGCAGCCAGAAAGAAAACAGCAGTTTCCATGACACATTTTTCATAACATAAAAGGAGAATCTTCAGGTGGGGGCATGTTTATGTCTTTAGTTTTTGTGCTGCCACTGGAAGTACACATGGTGGCCTTCTTAAGAAAAATGATCTCACAACATGTTTTTTTAGCAGACCTTGCCTTCAAATGGACACAAATGTAACATTGTTAATTATTCAAGTTGCCAAGGTGACTGAATTTATCCCGGCCCTGTTGCAGCATTTCAGGGTCTCTTGACATTTGGCCTGCTCGATTCTTCAGATCAACAGCCAGGAAATGGAAGCAGTGGAAGATCAGATGGTGACCTGATCACATGATCTCTTAAATCTTGTAGTAAAGGATTTCTGGCTTAAAATTCGCATTGTTTCTGGTTAGGGTTGCAGCGGTAACCGGTTTCACGGTATACCACGGTATTAAAATGCACGGTTATCATACCGTGTGCGTTTGCTTATTACCGGTAAAAAGCAAGCCAGCGGAGAAACTGACCCGCGCATGCGCAACTCCGCTCCGGTTCAGCTACTCAGCACACAGCAGTGAGAATGGCAGAAAGTGCATCAGACTTAACACATTTTTTAACCAAAAAAAAAGCTAAACTAAAATCAGTGGCGAAAATGACGTAATCGCGGTGGCTCCGCCCGTGCGCGAGGGTCTCGCGCGCTGTCGATTCGCGAGGTCGTGCACCTCTCGAATTTTGTAACTTTGCGCGCACTGCGCCTCAGCGCAATGAACAAAGTCATGTTTGCAGGATTCATACACGTTTAAAAGGTGGAATTAAAACACTTGTACGTCACTTTAAAGGTCCGTTTCAATATTTCCCAGCACCTTAAACTTAATTAAGTTAAATATTTATACATATACTCGAAATAATTCGCTTTTTCATCACATTATTTAATGGTTGTTTATTTCCAAAACGCCCAATCTTAACGTCTTCACGTTCTCTCATGTTTCGTCCTGGAATTAAAAGAGGCTCGTATTTGTTAACGTAAGACAAAAGAACTGTGCGGAGTCGCGTGCTACGGTCACTAGTGAAAGTATAACCCTAGCTTTTTATGGTCCTTGCTTTCACTGGATGTGAAAGACGCTATTAATTTACATGCGTTCAAATTCTAACGTACCTGTTTTTGATATGTTAAAACCAGACTCGGTGTGAAAACCTTAAAATAGAAATCTCTATTGTGATGATGTCAGAAATAAATCCTCTCTTCCTGCAGTATCTGGTTATATTCCAACTTGGCAGTACAACGGACGTTTACAACAGTTGTTGATCAGACGCTGACCCAGGCTGAGTTTATCAGATATTAAATAATTTAAACTTAAATAATTGTACTGAAGTCCATGATTTAGGTTTCTCTAATTTTGCAGTATTTATATAAACATGTGTACAGCTTATTTTTTTAAAGGACACATTTTGTATACAATAGTTCCAGGTTTCTACAATAAATAGTTAATTGAACAAAAATAACTTGTTGTAATTTCTTCAAGGGTCGGTGTATCTTTTAATAATATACAAACTAACTGTGATACCGTGATAACCGTGATACCGCGGTATTTTCTGAGACGGTTATCATACCGTGAAAATCTCATACCGTTGCAACCCTATTTCTGGTCATTATTCAAAACCTCAGAGGAACTGGCAATTTGTGGGGAAAGTATTTTATCTAGTAACTATAAGCCGTCCCCGCTGCGGTGGGTGGCAGGTGGGGGGTGGCAGGCGTGGCAGCTCCCCTAGAGAGCGGATTTTCATCCTCATTAGTGTCCAGGCTCGTTTGCTGCATGGTGGCCTCTGGCTCCTGGTGGACCAATCAGAACCAGGCTGTACTTATGTGATCTTCTCTGTGCGTGACGAGAGGCGGATGGCGTACGGCGCGATTGATTAATCGGTGATTGGTGTCCAGTGCTGCGAGGATTATTTTCCCACGGGAATCAGATATATGGTAGTGGGGTGGGTGTTGAGTGGGGGAATAGATTTGAAAGTTCCAGGACCATCTTGTCCTGGCCCAGTTATGGTCCCTCCTGTTTGCCGCCCCAGTGCACCACTTCCTTTAATGGTCTTTGTTGTCCCGGCTGAGACACTGAACTCAGGGTGAGACCCGCCAGGACGTGCCAAGACCTTCTGGACAGATGCTTCATCGTT
Organism: Brachyhypopomus gauderio; assembly: GCF_052324685.1. Taxonomy (NCBI): domain Eukaryota; kingdom Metazoa; phylum Chordata; class Actinopteri; order Gymnotiformes; family Hypopomidae; genus Brachyhypopomus; species Brachyhypopomus gauderio. Next base: position 16,612,143 of record NC_135216.1, on the reverse strand, counting down.
ATGCATGGAGTCCACAATGAGCAGACACAGTGGGTGTTGTCCTCCCCTTCAGCGCAGTGTGGTGGTCTGCGGTGGTCTGAATATTTGCTCCATTTGGGTAGGTGGAGGTGGGTAGGTGGGGCTTGCAGCCCAGCACCCAGCAGGCTTTAGAGGGCCGAGCAGATGCGGTTCTGGCTCGTAATCGCCCTTCTCTCTTCTTATCTTCCCGCAGGTGATGTGGCCCCATACTTCAAAACAGAGCCGGGGCCTCCAGAAACCCACCTGGAGGGGAACCGGCTCGTCCTGACGTGTCTGGCAGAGGGCAGCTGGCCACTGGAGTTCAGATGGATGCTGAATGGCACGGACATCACCGCCTTCTCCCCGGAGTACAAGTGAGAGTCCTGCACGCCATTCATATGCGCACGGCCTTAAGAAATTCAGAAAGGTCATGCTTATCTAATTCATTGCCTTGCTGGAGCAGTCGTACACTGTGACTCGTGCTACATATATTTGTCAGATTGAAAACAGTGTGCTGTGGATGCCACTGTGGTTACTGCACAGATTCTTACAGCAATCTCTTTCACGATAACACAGTGTCTAAAAATGTTTGTGTTCACAGTTTACCACATAATTATCTAGTTTTATATAAAGTACCATGACTTCTTCTGTGTTTTGAAATCACACGTTGTGAACTGTCAGAAGGCATCATGTTTCAGGCAGTTATTAATATACTTTGATTGAGAGAGAAATAAAAGTTGAAAGCATGGGAAATTAAAAAGGAAAATGTAATTAATTGTTTTTGTGATTTTTTTTTTCAGTTTAGGAAGTTGCATGTTTAATCATTTTCACAATTTTCAATTTCACAATATGCTCTTAGTCATGGCCTCTCTCTTGTGTGCACCACACTCTCTGAAGTCAGCATATGAACTCCAGTAGATCTCCTCACACATGAAGGTACACCCACTTAAGTATCAGGCCAATGGGCTCCCCCTGGCGTTATATGAATGTTGGCAGCTTGAGACGCATACTTAAGTCCTTTTAGCTGTGAGTGTTCTGTAAGAGTCATGGCTGGCTTCAGTTTGCATTGCTTTATTAGTGCCAACAACTCACCCCCAATATTGCCCCTGCTACCTCAACCCTAACATCTCAGCCCCCTGCCCCAAGCATGGCCATCCCTTAAATCTGATTGGCCATCCAAGCCATCCCTTAAATCTGATTGGCCACCTGGTCAGTGACCAGTTTTTAGATTTTTAAGTTTTCCATGTTATTTATATGTGCCACACCTTCTAGTCCCCAAGCCTGCCCCCATCATAAATGTTCTAGTCCCACCCCCTGCCACCCGGCCCCTCCCACTTCACGTACCTGAGTCGAGATATTCCCACAAGAGCAGGAGATGGTTGGTTTGCTCGTAGTCCAGTTTAATGGCTGCACCATGTACCATGATCTTCTTCCCATCGGTAGTTTAAGAGCAGCATGGTCCCTCACCCCCAATGCCACCCCTCCTGCCTCGCTCTCCTACTCTGCCCCTCTCATCTTGCCCCGTCTACCCTCCCTTCCCCCCTCGTCCTCATACGTGTCCCCGTTGACTGTACCCTAGAAGTCCCTTCCCCCCTCGTCCTCATACGTGTCCCCGTTGACTGTACCCTAGAAGGACAGCTTTCTTGTGTTGGAATTTTGGGAGGCACCAGATTGTTCTCTGCACGTTTAGGGAGGCCAGCACATTCGAGTGCGTCGTTTCCAGCGGGTGCTGATATGGGTTGAAGTGGCCATTTGGCGTGGAGCTGACATTTGTCATCGCCGGTGGGCACCAGGCGTGATTCGGGGAGAGTCTAATAGCATTTTAATGATTCGCTCACTCTAATGTGCAGGTTGGCAAGCAGGACTAGCCTTGGCTGTGAGGGTAAACCTTTTAACCCAACCCCTCTGAGGGTGTACACCCATAGAATCGAAATCTACTGCAAGTGGGTAAATGCACTGACAAATATCAAATTGCCATAGCATTGAGCTTGCTTGGCCTAGGAAGGGAAAGGCATAAGGGGATGGGTATGATGAAATTTAGCTGCAAAAGTTGGGTATATAGTGCTGGCTTTCACTCTCTCTCTCTCTCTCTCTCACTCTCTCTCTCTCTCTCACTCTCTCTCTCTCTCACTCTCTCTCTCTCTCTCTCTCTCTCTCTCTCTCTCTCTCTCTCTCTCTCTCTCTCTCAGGTATGTTATCCCATCCCTGCAGCCCACAGACATGGGTGCATACCAGTGTGTGGTGAGGAACAGAATGGGGGCCCTGCTGCAGAGAAGAGCAGAGATCCAGGTGGCATGTGAGTGTGATGGAACAGCGCTGTGCCTTTTGTCTTTTGTCCCTGGCCCTGGGAGCTCACACACCTGCTTCAACATCTTCTCTGGCCCAGGAGGGGTGCGGGATTTACCCTTGACAAAGGGACCCAGTGCTTGGGATCCTCACAGCTTGGGAGAAATGACCACTGTGATGGAGGAAGGGTGGAGTTGCATCACAGCACATATGGAGTCCTGCCTCAGAGGAAGAGGCAGTGTGAGAACGCTCCTCCTCTTCATACATTTAGAGCAGCTAATTCGGTGCATTTTTTGTACCGTTAACCATCACCCCAGGCTGAGTCTGCGGGTCTCGCTGCCTCCAACGCTCCCCAAAAGAGCTTCTTGTTGGAATTTCCACCCCAGAAATAAACGATCTTTACCACTTTGAAATGACGTGCTAAATGCATTGCTTCGCATGCGGGATCATGTCAGAGAATTCACTGCACAATGCTTCCAGGCTTTTTTTACACTTTTTCTTTTTGGGGCTTTTGCGATGCAATCTTGCAGACTCACAGCACAGCCTGCCATGAATCTGCACCTCGCTGTGATTGAACACCTCTGCGGTTGCTTTTACACTGCCGTGGAAAGAGAGACCTGGCCTCTCTGCAGTGCGCCGGTGGAGGGGGGTGGGTGGGGAGGTCTGAGCTGCTCCTCTGTCTTGAGCTGATGTGCTGAATCTCTCCCCGCAGACATGGGTGACTTCGCGGAGGCCGACCAGCGCCGGACAGTCACCCAGGGCCGGGCGGCCGTGCTCAACTCGCCAGCGGTGACTTCCTTCCCCCGCCCACAGGTCACATGGTTCGTGGACGGTTACAAGATCATCCCCAGCAGCAGAGTGTGAGTGTGGCTGCGTCAGGCGGCACGGCTGCTCCACCCCCCACCCCAGGACACACACACGTATGTGCAGAGTAGCAGAGTCCTCCTAGCACAGCCTGTGGGCAGCGCTGTAGAAATCACGTGGCTTGCTGTTTACCACACGCACCAGCAGGTGAATTTTAGCAGCCCACATACCTAGTAGAAAACGGTAGGGAATACGTCTACAGTGTAGAAAAGAACATGCCAGCCTGTAAGACAGAACACATGGGCTCTGTCTTTGTGTGTGTGTGTGTGTGTGTGTGTGTGTGTGTGTGTGTGTGTGTGTGTGTGTGTGTGTGTGTGTGTGTGTATACTTCTTGTCAGAGAAATAGAAGAGCAATTAATGCCTGTCTGTGGCCATTCTTTAATCTAACTAACGGTAGTTCTTCATTGCCTTTTTCTAATTAGCAGCCTGCCCAGGCAGAGACAGGCCGGCGTGCTCCTCTCTCCCCCATTATCAACTGTCTGTTCTCATTGTGGCTGGCTGAAACAGGCCTCTGCCACCCACCTCCCAGCCTTACCTAATGACTTGGCCCTCGTCACAGGCCTGCACAAGTGGCTCCGCTCGAAAAAACCACTTTTGATTTCATCAGAGGGAGTAATTGAAAAGTGATTAGGATCGTGGCGGCAAAAGTTTGAAACAGACTTCGGGCTGCTAATGATCTGAATTCCATTCATCCGTCTTTGAGCTCACTGGAGCGGGCGTGGAGTTCGGACCGCAGAGAGCAAGTTGCACGCTCCCCCTCCGTAGTCTCCCAACACAGACGTCTGTCTGGAAGTGGGACGCGGCGCTGAGCTGGTGTGGGTGTGTGTTACCCCGAGGTGGAATCAGAAGTTCTTTAGTTCAGCGCAGTACCGGCGGACGGGGATGTTTCAGTAAGCCCCAGCCCAGCCCTGAAGATATGCTTGTGGTGTCCTGGCATCTTTCCAGCTCTATAATTGGGCCAGGACTCTCCTGCCAGAGCTTTGACACGATGTTGCGTCAGGACGAAACGCAGACGCTACGCTCCCCCAAACCAGCACGCCGTCAGCGCCGTCAGCAGCTACATGCAGGCAGCACCCCAGGACAAAAAACAAAAAAAAAAGCCAAGGGGCGGGACTAAAGCCAATGAAGGGGCGGGGCCTAGTGTTCTGTGTATGTGCTGTGATTTGCAGAAGCTTGGCAAGGCTCCCAGCCTGAATCTTTGCTTGAACCAGTAGGCCACCTCACGTTCAGGCCCCGCCCACGATGCCCCGCTAATCTAAGGCAATCATATTCTGGGCCAAGGCCATTAGCATGTTCCTGGACATAATGTCATATTCCTAATTGTTCTGTGGCAGCGGCAGAAGCAATCAGCTTAGCACTTTAAACTGGCACCACTCGTAGTTGGGCAGTATCCCCAGCAAAGGGACTTTGGAAATAGTGGCGTACTTCAAAAGCAATTGACTCGCACGGCGATTAAATTAACCGGCCTTGCAGGATCAAAGTTTATCTGTGTGGGAGGATTTGCAGCCTAGAATCAATATCCACACAGTGCAACACACGGCAGCGCCAAATCTCTTCATGAGTCTCATAAGATATTTACGTCTCGGAATTGAATACTGCTGAGCTGCAGAGGAGACAGATGTCCCCCGCACAACAGCAGGGTATGTGGAACTGATCCTGGGTCTGAGTTTAGGACTGACCCCATCTGGCAGGACGATCTCTGGCCTTTAAGTCCATCGACTTCAGTTTCAATGACACTTTCTGTTCCTGATGCCTTTCGAAAAACCATGAACAAAAGCAGTCGCATAAATATGTGGCCATGCTTCGGGGTGGATGAGGTAGATGTATTAGGTATTTATTCTGAAACGGTGATCGTGGATCTGGTGCTCTGCTTGGGTTTCCAACATGTAATGTAGCAAAAATGAAATGATTACCTCTTATTTACTCCTGCGGTCTGCAGTTTCATTTCAAATAATCGCATTACCAGTGTTATAATGCTAATCGACTTTTGACTGGAGAAATGTTGGATTCTTGAAGCAGCAGATTTTATTGGTTTTCTAGACCCATTGATGTTCTCTGCTTTGAGGTCTCCATATCTGAAGCTCAGAAATAATCTCTTCTATTTCTGCAAGCCATTCAGGTAGTTTTGCTGATACTGACAATATTGCTGTGCGCTTTCTTTTTTTCATCCTCTTGACACTTGAGGTGAGGGCCACTTTATAAGGTTGAAACTGAGCGATGCTTCCCAACCATTCTTTTCATAACTTCAAAGTGCCAGTACACAGCTGACTGTCTCTGCAGTACCTATGGACTCAGAGTCACGGTAGTTTGTCTCTCTGGCACTAATGGTTCCTCTCCCGGCATCCATAAGTGCTGCTCCCCCGATCTCCAGCTTCTGAAGCATCAGACAGGAACAAAGGGAGGAACGCTTCACCTAGTCCTTTGGCTGACGTGCTCAAATGCTCCCTGGTTTGCACTTCCCGAATGAAGCGGCATGCTTGTGGCGTTACGGAACTGCGGACGACAGGAGACATGGTCGGGAGTTGTACCTGACAATGCAGGTTTGGCCACGATGCTGTTGTTTGGGTGTCTGCTTCCTGGCTCATGCAGATCTGTGTATTCTGACTGTAGAATTAATTAATTAAGCTAATTAAACCCATCCTGATCACAGACTCATTGTCCTTCTGTCTGTGAATTGTGTCATTCTCTTTGGCAAATAAAATGCCATTGAAGAGGCACTATCAACATCAGGAAAGCTTTAACGGTAACTCTGTTTCTCAAAACAGGAATGTAAATGTTCTCTGTTGATTTTCACAAACATTTTTACTCCATCCTAGCGTTGGGCGTCTTTGTCCACACCGTGAGCTGGAGACCCTTTGTTCTGTTAATCTAGTGTGAAATAAACGTCCCGAGGGTGCATGGTTCAACGAGGAACCTGCACCACGGCCCAAACGACGTGCACCCAGCCCCCCTAACATCCCTCCGTGTGCTCAGGTGCAGGTGTGTGCAGGTGTGTGCAGGAGCGTGCGGCTCCGCAGAACAACGGCGCTGGTCACGGGCTGAACGGCAGCATGTGTGGAACTGGAGAAGTTCGGGGCTTTGAAAGGCACTCGGTGCACCTCGCCCACCCCTTTAAAGCGCATGAAAATTTCATGATGGTGATAATTACCCCACCAGCGTGAAGTGCTTTCTGTTCCCACTGCAGATCAAAGTCGCAGGCTGGGAAAGAGATATTGGGGCTGCCTCTCGTAGCTTTGTCCTTGTGTCCTCCACTCCCTCACTGAATTTTTCATCATTCATTATTACATATCTTTGATGTCTATGCCCATTATGGGCCATTCACCTGCCCACTGAATTCAGCACATAAAATGGCCTCCACAATAGTTTATCTCTCCTCCGCGTCTTCCGTCACCCCCTATTCAGGAGCCCCCAGAAAGACATGAGAGGTGACATCAGTCAAACATGGTAAATGAAGCTCCTTTCTGGGAACGGATTACTTTCCTGTTAAAAAGTGTCAGCTAATGTTGTGATGTTGGCGTGTGGAGCCATAAACACAATGATTGACAATGATACTGTGGCAGTCACGGGCCCGAGAGTCTCGCTAGTCACCCCAAGTGAATCACAGTCTCTTTTTGTCGAGAGGCTTATCAGACCCTCCAGCCAGGAAGCTATGAACCAAAAACATACGGCTCCATAGAGGTTTAAAGAGAGAGATGTGTGTGTGTGTGTGTGTGTGTGTGTGTGTGTGTGTCCGCGTGCGTGCGTGTGTGTGCATGTATGTGCATGTTTCTATGTATGCATGCATGTACGTGTGCGTGCATACATGTGTATGCGTGTCAAGTGCGTATGTGTGTGCGTATGCGTTTGTGAGATAGAGAAGGAGAGAAGAGAAAAGAGGAGGATGGAGAAGAGAGAATGGATGGATGGGGGGTGGGGGTGGGGGTGGAGAATAGTCCCTAAATAAAATGCAGTAAGAATAGAGCCATCCAGATGCATAACTGCAGGATGTCAGTACTCTCATCACCACTGCAGTCAAGACTGCAGAAAGCACCGGGTTTGGCAGACTCTGGTTGGTAGGGAGCCATTTTGTGAGTGCAGCTCATCCTGACTGAATCTGTTCCTCATAGCAACAGTGGACTACCAACAGTGGACTACCAACAGTGGACTACCAAGTTCATATTAAACACAACTGGACTTGAAGATCCTCGATCAAATTTTTGTTTCTTCCTGAAGAGTGTCACCCCATAATGGAAATTCCTTAAAATGCTCTGTGGCGGTGTAGAAATGTTGACTACATGTTGGATGCATGTAAATAACAGGTCGTAACCTCTTCCCTTGCTTGATCAATGTGTCCTGATCCTAAGGTCAATGACACGGGTAGATTTGCAAGTTTAGTCCAACATCAGTGATCTGAGTCAAGCAGGCTTACTTTCCCTGACAGGAGGGCTTCCTTTGGGAGCCGTCATTAGTCACTAGAGGTGTCCAGGAGGCAGGCCTGTTTCTGCTCTAAGCCCCTTCCCCTTTAAATAAAAGCGTCTGTTGTCAGTACGGAAGCAAGGGGGACTCTTCCCTCTAAGACAAATGGCTATCCTCAGCCATGAAGTCACTCATGCTATTTTGAAGTCACTTTCGATTAAAAGCCCTCTTGGGTGTGCGTAGCATGGCTGTTGTTGTTGTTGTTCTTGTTGTTGTTGTTTACTTGTTTTATTTATTTATTTTCTTGCGTAGACACTCACAAGCTAGGGTGGCAGGTTGCCATGGAGTGACGATCAACCATGGTAGGAGCAGAAGCTCGAAGGAACCCTCCACACACACACAGATTCACACATACACATGCGTGCGCGCGTACACACACACACACACATATGCATGCGCGCGCACACAAACACACACACACACACACACACATCCTCCCAGCTTTCTCACTTGACGGTGGGATAATGCAGCAAGTTTGTCATCGCTCAGGATGTCACACTGGAGGGGCGGGTGGAGGCGGCGGGCGGAGGCGTGCAGCAACTCCGCTCCCAATAACCCGCCAAAACAAAGCAAGGGAGACGGGAGCAGGAGATATGGGCAAAAGTAATCAAAATGCGGGCAAGTAGTGCTTCCTGATCCCCCTCGCACCACCACGGTGCTCCGGCACTACGCTGCGATGCTACGCTGCTCTCTGGCAGGAGATGACTTAGATAAAGAAAAGTTTGGATTATGTTCAGCCCGTTAGGTGTGGAAGGAGGGGGCTTGACTTACATTCCAGCTACTGCAGCTGTCTCTATAAAGACCAGGATCCTACCCACTTAGGAATCATGGCTCCAACTACCACTTAGCAAAGATGGCTGGCGTTGGAGAACACACATCAGGAATGACATCCAACACACCAGAACACAATCGACATGATCAGATAACAAATGAACAAATCAATAAATATTACATTGGATGAATGGATATGAAGACACCTAATATTACCTCTTGAACATTTGACGTATAAGGTATTCAAGTAAGGTGGCGCGTAAGGTGCTCTAGTGTTTGTTCAGTTTGTTCAGTCTCAGGTTGAACTTGGAATGAGTCCTTTTCTGCTTGCCAGGAGTGTGAACCCCTCCCCTCCGCTCTCAGCCCCGCCCCCTCCCCTTCAACAAACGAAACAGGTGTCACCAAAGACTGACCCCAGTTGGCTGCCTGTATTCGGGAGCAGACAAATAGATCTGGATTGAACTGGTCGGGGCTTGTGAGCTTGATTCTCCTGTTCACTCCAGACTCCTAAATAAAAGAGTGGTGTCTAGGAAACAAAAAGAGATGGAAGATTTATATCTGCTGCATGTTTATACCCTATCCTGGCTTTCTACGAGTGAGAGGGTCTGTCACTCAGGCCTTTTATGTGCCTCGCTCTCCCACATCCCCCATCTCACGTGTCTAGATGATACCCCCATCTCGCTCCAAGGGGAACATGTGGGTGGATAGAAAGCAATCTGCACCAAAAGGGTAAGATCAAGCTCGAGATCTCACATGTGACATATCGCCGTGCTCAGGCCTGGTGTCAGGCGCGTGGAGGAGCCGGCGCGGCGGAGGCGAGCGGAGGACGAGATCGACGTGAGAACGAGATCAACGTGAGGGCTGCCGGCATCGTTTGCCCATCGGGGGCTAGGCACATTAATCTGGCCTCCAAGTGGAGCTGGGAAATGCCAGGCTGTTATGAAGTGCCGGCTTTACGCCCCCTGAAAAAGCTCTTCAAAGCTCTTCATGACCTACAGACAGCACTAGCCTCTTTTTGAAAGGAGAGAAGACGCCCCTTGGCTGGCCGTGCGGTAGAAGCAATCGTCTGTGGACGCATATCGCGCTTAACTTCCGCTCTTTCGCCATGACATACACTTCTTCCAAGCTCTGCCCTGCACTTTTTTATTGCAATGCTCTGAATGGCGCCATTGATTTTTCTGGACTGATGTTTATCAGTTTTGGATGTGAAAACTGGTTAGCAGTGCTCTGGAGCAACACTGGGACACTGTCACAGATTCCTAACCTGAGGCAAATCCACAATACAAACGGTGCCTCCCCTCACATCAAAACCATCATGCTGCTCCGATTTTCACAGGCTGCTGTATGCTTTCGCCATGCTAGAGAGCAGACTGCTGGCAGCACTGAACAAGTTCAATAAGGATGGAGAACTCACTGGCTTTTTCCCCTCGGCCGCTGCTTTTAGAGTTTGGAGAGTTTGCCCAGCACAGCTAACTGCTCTGACCTTGGACAATGCAGCAGTGGTCATTCCATTGGACTTGCTGAAGTTGGGTCAGCAGAGCCTAAAAATTGGACAGAATTGAAAGAGGACACTGACAGATGGCACAAACAGGGTTCCAGACCCAAATCATGGGTAATACACACAGCCATGCTAATCTCCTTCACTCTCGACTATGCTACAGTAGTCTGGGTCGGCTAATGTTCACGGTACTTCTGCACCTAGAGGACAGAGCTGAACCAATGACTGATCTTGCTGAAGAAATGTTCATTATAAACAAATCCCCCAGTGCACACGAACCCAGTCGGCTTGTTCAAACACTCAACCTGTTCCAGCAAAAAGCAAAGGTCGTAATTGCTTGGAGCACAACAGCCTCAGACGCTCCGTCTCTGGCAAGTGCCGCCTCTTGGTGGAAACTCCAAAGTTCTTTGTCCTGCCAAAGTTGTTGATCCAGCCATGAACACTGATTATGGGGGACTCCATCAGGAATGTAGCTAGCAGAGTTAGGCTAACTCTCTTCCTCATGTCTCACTCATAAAAGACCACCAGATCATTACTAGCACTATGCATGTTTGCGGACAATACATTACTCAAAAATCATCGATCAGCTTGGATCAACAGGATCCGAAACTCAAGTTTCAATGTTTTATACTTTTTTTAAAAATCCAATGGCCTCCATTTAAAAAGGACAGACTGTAATGTTTTGTAAATTCAGCACACAACTGTTTCCTGTGACGGGACCAAAACTTGCCACCCCGATGACTCCTGCTTCGCCCCTGGATGACCATCTCAGCATGCCTTAGCTCTTCCTGCCTCATCACAGTGAGCAGACAGCAAGTGTGACTCATCACAGCCAAAACACGCGGCGCCGGAGAACACCATCAGAGCCGCTGCTCAAGCCTACCGCGCCGGAGCTCTGCAGACCGCTAACGAGAATGATAATGAGGAGTCCGCCATCATGCTGCCTGTGCCATCATCACCCTCCAAGGACATTCAGTCCCTGCTGCAGGACGGGATTCTCCAACCCCCAGAGACACCAGAGACACCATCATTAACCACCATCAGCATCTCTCCTCTAATGTCCCCGTGACGTACGAGTATTTTTTTCAGAAAAGATGATCTGTCCATGGGGTGTGTGCATGGGGACTCAGCTGCTTTCCTAGTTTTGTTAGACCACATTTCTCAGCTCCTCCACCCCCAGCGCCTTGCCCTCCACCTCCCCCACTCAGTCCGTGCCTGGCCTCCAACATAGCACTTCAACCACTACCACCATCACCCTCCTACATCTCCTCCGGAAGCTCGTAGCACGGCACGCTCGGTTCACACAGCTGACGGTGGCATAGCAACACCGTGCACTTACTGATATCTTCAGGGTCCCTGCTGTAGTAGCAATAACATTCATGATGGTTTGTGGAAAAAAAAAACTTTCACCCATGGCAGCTGTGTAATATTCATTTGGAAATGGAATACAGGCCTTGTTTTAGGCCACATTGTACTCCAGCCTACAGTATCAGTCTAATCAGGAGCTAAAGACTGACTTCGCTTTTAGATGAGATCAATCACAAATCACAGGTCTCATTTAATTTTATTAGAGCCTGTGGGTTTGATTTTACGTTTTTAACTGAAACGTGGTAAAATGAATGCGGTGCCGAAGCCGTATTCATTGAATGTGCTTCACCAAACTCCATAAAAGTGATGGTGATTTTACATCCTTTGTCTGTCTCTGTGCAGCTATGAAAGGGGTGCCAAGAATATCATTATTATTGTCCACAGGCCTCCAAAGTACAGTGCAAATTCTATTAATGAATTGACAGGTATATTTTATTCCCACTAATTTTGACCATTTTGTAACTGCTGACGATTTTAATGCCAATCCCTATCCCAGTTATTCCATGGACTTTCCCAGTATGTGACTGGGAGCACTGTTGCAGTCTCAAAGGATTTGAATATATCACAATGGTCTCAACACATCAGGCTCAGTTAAGGGTAGTTTTATCAGATCATTATTGCGTGTTCTTTGATATATGTGCCCTACTAAAACCCGAGATGCATTAGCTTCAGAAAAGGTTTATAAATGACAGCACAGCTGTGCTTTTTAAAGCAAAATGTGCTCAGCACCATGCAAACAATTTGGGTCTTCTGATATACTGCTGGATAACTCAGAAATGGTTATGGGTGAGATTGCACCAGTTAAAGATAAAACCAGTTAAAGATAAAACCATTTCATTCTGATAGAAAGCACCATGGAGAAACGCTGAAGGCTGAACGCAGGTTCTAACCAAACTTCTGGTTCAGAAGAAATCTTCTCAAGTCAGATGATTACAATAGACTGCGTGATTGCAATACAACATTATGCAAAGCTACATAATCCTTTATCTCCAGCATTATCAACAGTAACATTAACAATACTGGAATAGTCTTCACCATGGTTGACAAAGTAACAGTTTTATCTCTGCATATCTTGTGAATTAGTATCAACTGAGCAGTGCATTTAGCTTGCTTCCCTTTTTAAATGTACTTTTTCAGACAAGCCATTGGTACATTTATGTCCACTAATGAGCTGATATCCTCTCTATCAACACCTAAAGATTGAATGGTTAAATTGTCCCAGTTTAGTGCTATTAACTATTTTAATCATTACAGTATTTTACAGTATTTTAAGTCAATACAGATTTACATCAGATCATTAACTTGTGGCCTCAAAACCTCACCATCTTTTTACAGAATGTGTTTGACTCAACAGCAGCCAGCATCGTTCATTGTAAACACCACGTATTGGGCATTTTCCCTTAAGCACTAAAAATGTTTTGCGAAGCCTATCGTGAAAAAAAAATTTGGAAGCAACTATGTTAAGCAATTACAGACTTGTTTCAAATCTACTATTCCCTGGCAAAATCATTGAGTAAATCACCTTCAAGCAAATTACTGACTTTCTACCCTTAAACAGCTGCACAGACAAATGTCAGTCAGATTTTCAGCTTATTGATAGTTCTGAGACTGCTCTAATCAAGTTATTTAATGAAAGTCATATAAATACAGCTGCTGGGAAGCTATTGATTTTACTGCTGCTTCATTCAGTGTTGCATTTGGTACCACGTAGCCATAAACTTCTTAGAGACTTGAGAGATGGGTTAGACTCCCAGGACTAGTCCTAAAATTGTACCTACAAGGCAGGAATTATTTTGATGAAGTAGAGAACAGTGATCTCTACTTCATCAAGGTAACAGTAAAGAACAGTGATCCCGCCAGTGGCCTGCGGTGTCCTTCAGGGTTCAATTCTTGTACCATTCTTATTTAATTTCTACTTGTCTTCTTGACCAAATCTTACCACAACTATGCAGATGACTTGGTCCCCTCTCACTTTCTAGCTAGATGGGCCAAACATTCAGTAGATGAATAAAGACCAAACAGGGTATTGTATTTGGGAACAGCAGTGAGAGGTAGAGACTAGCTGCCTGTTTGAACTCAAACCCCCACAAATAAAAAAATATATAGCTTGTAACCTTGATTTGCTAATAGACTCTAATTTTTTAACATCAAGAAGATTGTAGATTGTGTGAGTAAACCAGATTTGGGGAAACACACCCATGTTTTTATTTCTAGCAGGATAATTGGCCTCCCTAATGAGACTCTCAAAAAAGACCATCAGTTGATTCAAAATGCTGCTGCCAAAGGTTTGACTAAGAGGAAAACAAAGATCACCCCTTTGTTGATCATCACCCCCGCCCCCCCCCCCCCCCCCCCCCCCCCCCCCCCCGCTCAACAACTTGCGTTCGCCACCGCGGACCCGGACCTAAGGTCTGAGCTATCTGCCAAAAATGGACCGCGGAAAGATTTAATTGATTACCCCTGATCTATAGCATGCTATTTTTCAGTACTACAGTGCACTTTCAATTGTCATTGTGTCTTAAAAGTGCTAAAAATAGACTTGCCTAATAGGGAGCTTTTCATGACTGCAAACATGTTTCAATGGACCATTTCTTTCTTTCTTTCTTTCTTTCTTTCTTTTTAAATTATGCCTGACTTTAATCTATATGTCGAGAGTTGTTGGGCCTTGATTTCCTAAGCATATGAAGGTTTCCCCACCTCTCTTGGTTTAGTGCAGATGTAAGTGTTCCATTCAGGGTTCTCGCTCTGCTTGGAAGGACGAGTTCTCAAGCAAACGAGAAAGATGACTCTTTGCAGAAGGGCTATTTTTGGGAACAAATCGCTCATCTTCAACAGATTCTTCATTAACTATTAAGTATCGCAATTAATTTTGAGGTCCATTTGTCATGCAAATAGACCAGTGAATAATGCATGCATTTCATCTCATGAATAACTAATCTGCAGAATTGCAAAGCACTTCTTAAGACAAATATAATTAAAGGTCAATAATGGTTAAACAAATTTCTAACGCTTTTAATGGTGGTGTTAAGGCATTGTTTTTCTCGTTTGGAAAAACTGCTCATTCAGAATTCCACACGCATCACGTCTGACCCTTGATCTGTAGGAATTACAGGCAAACTTTTTCTTAGATGGCCTCAGGCATCAACATGCTTCAACATGGCATCAACATCAGCATGGCATCAACATGCTTATCAAACCATAGACCCTCGTGAGCTGAAAGCTGCGTTCCAAGCCATCGGTTGTAGCATCTGGGTGTCCACCCAGCAGTGTGCTGTTGGATACAACGGGGGTGGGGGTGGGGGTGGTGTGTTAGGGCTGGGGGGTGCACGTGTGAGAGCTGTGGATGGGATGGTGGAGCTCAGGTTGGGGAGGTGGTGCTGTTTTTGCTCGTGAACCTACAGTCACCAAAGTGGCTGCAGGTCATTTGCCATGTTGATGCCCTGGTTTCTACTGAATTTCAGGGGAATGTGGTGAAGAGCCTGACTGGTGAATGTTTTGTCTTTTTTCTCCGATTTGCTTTATCCGCTGCTACTTTTACATTGTACATCGAAAAATTCAGAAATGATCAATGACCCACCTGTGGCAACGTAAAAATTTTATAAACCTCTTGCTTGATCACCTGGACTGAGTTAATTCATATGGATTAGTTATTTTGTGAAGCACTAAAATATTTGTAGTCTTCGTGTCCCTCCAGCTTTTATTCTGGTATTCTTACCTCACACCTGTGTTTTCCTATGTGAATAGATGCATTATTTCTATTTCAAGCAAAACTATTTCAGCAATCTTCCATAAACCCTTATGTCCACACTATTGTCTCAGAAATGAACAAACACATGAAACGTAACATAAAAATAAACACATCGAGGTTTGGTTGTATATCCACGGTGGTGCTTGGCTGTCGTCCACATGCTGTAGACCAGTGCATCTCAGACAGGGAACACAGCACATATCTTCCTGCTGTTCCAGCACGCTGACTGACACCCTCTTGCATATGATTAAAGTCTCTGTGCAAAGCTACTGCAAAGCTAGCCATGACTCTCCCCAGCTGTGATTCTGCCACCATCAGTCAGCCAGCCCTGACAGGGGCCCCCGCCCCAGCGTCTGAAGCTCTCTAGCGCGGTGAAGGGTCTTAAGAATGGCTCCATCTGGAGAATCATCTCAGCAGCTTCCTCTAACCAGCTCATTTGGCTGCAGCGTTCGATAAGCTCTCACTTCTGTGGATTCTGAACTACAACAAGAAGAATTCCGCCCTGCTGTCACAATTGAAACATTTAATTACAAGTTTGGGAAGGATAATGTGCAAAGATTACAATAATTTAGGTAAATACTGTTTTTCATAGTGTTACAGGGAAGATTGTTTGTTGGGATGGACTTAATTATACCTCATGGCACCCAAGTCTCACAAAGAGTGGGTCATCCCACAAAGAGTGGGTCATCCCACTATGAATGTTTTTGCCAAACCAAACATATCATTGCAAAGAAGAGGCATTTTATTTTTGAGAACAGAAGCTTTTGAGCTTGGAATTTGAACATTCACCTGTTTATGCAACAGGACATTTAGGACACAGTGGTTTAAAGCACTTCATGGCTAGAAATGTAACTGTAAGCAAAGCTTAGGGAAAGTTTCCCAGTGGCGAGAAAGAAGTAGCCCACTGAGGGGCTTTAAAGTGTACCGAAGTAGGTCATGTTTTCTGTGCAATTGCCTGTATGAGGGATTAAATTAAATTAGGATAGAGACGTGTGCAGAGGTGTTGCGGGTTTTGATAAGCACTCTAAATACAGTGCATCTGAAATAGGCACTCATCTAAAAAAGATCCATCCTTACGTTTTTGAGTTTGAACAAATACATGAAGAATGCTTGTCAGCTTGAGGTTGATTACTGAATGGAGACATTACCTGCCCATGACATTGTAATTATTTATACAGCAAGGATGTCTTTGGTGAAACTCGTGGAGGCTTTTCAGCACCCGGAAATGAGTCCATGTGCTCCAATCACAGCTGCTGCAGCTGGAAACCCTTACGGGCAGCACTGCTTCTTAAGAAAAATGGCTCCTTCAGCTACATTTAAGATTATTTAATGTGCGTTACGCGCTTTACTCGCATTATAAATTCATATTTAAGGATTTTTTGAGCATTTAGAAACCTTGATCAGGAAAAGTATAAAAAAGTAATACGGTTAAGAGACTGATACAGATATACCACTAATCAAGAGAGACAGGAAATCACGAGAGAGAACAGGCTTCATACTGGAGAACGAACAGACACTTCATCTTGTTTGAATAGGGGCTGTTGTCACTTATGGCGCATTTCCACTAGGTCCTGCTTGGCGCGGTACGGTTCGATACGGGTCGATTCGCAACGGAACGGTACGGTCGCGTTGTGTTTCCATTACAATGGTGAACCACCCCAATGTGGGTGGAGTCGCTGTTGGCGCGCGGGTTGTAGTGTCATGACATCATTTGTATGCGACCACAACACCGGTCGATGCTCATTAACACATACCATTATTGTATCTTATTTATCTTTATCTTCATTATTGTATGTGGTTGCTCTAATTATTGATAATAATTTGGTATTACTCAAACAGGCTGAGCACACCCTGCATAAAAAGCATCAGTCATACAATCAAATGAAATCAAACTTTATTATGAAATATAGATATTTAAAGTACAACATATGTAAATAATATAGTTATAGTTTAAAAAAAGTGCAAAAAGCAAATATATACGTATAGCTTTATATGAAATAAATATTTATAGTACTACAAGCAACATTTTGTGTGCTTTTACTGGCGTCTGTCTCGCATGGTGTTCACAAGTTCGCCAAGCACCCCGAGGAAAGCCCGGTTGAAAGAAACATTTTCCGCCAACTCCGCTCGCCTCGTCAGTGGAAGGGGAATCTTGAACGTAAAAAATAACAAATATTAAACACAAGTATTCCTGTGAAGGAACAACGATATAGCGTAACTGCACAAACTGTAGCACGTCATCGCTGCTGATGCTTTGTTTATGGCTATAGCTAACTAGCAACTAGCAAGGCTAAGAGCTAGCTATTGTACAGTAGTGACTGTGGTGGTAACATTAACTACAAACACAGCTCTAAATTCCTGCGTTTACAATAGATGCGTTCATATTACATTCATATTACATCTTTTACGATTACCATTATCCGTGGCCTCCAGCACTGACATTGCCGTGTTTGTCCAGCTCTTTCTCTTCCGTTACTGGCTGGCCGGTGACCGTATATGGCATCCATTTGCTGGAACCATTTCCAGTCTTTGCGGTTTGCTCCGCTGTGTCCGTTATGGTCCTTCACCGCCCGGTAATAGCGTTAAGCTTTTTTAGCTTGGACCGACCGGCACTGCTGAACGGACCGCTGGTAGCCATGAGTGGCCATTAGCGCGGAAACCTCGCTAAAAACTTTTACATTTCTAGTAGCCCCGTCCAGTTCGCCCTGGATTTTTTGATCGCTGATTATTAACAGAAAGGTTTGTACCTCGGCGTTTGACCAGGGAACAGACTTCGCTCCTTGGGTTATAAAAATGGCTGAGGAGTCCATAGCATAGCGGAGGAGTCGCTCTCCTGACGCAACCTGTGACGACACTCCCTGGCCAATCAGTGTCATGCTGTTCCTCCACGTCACAGAACTGTACCGCTTCGGAACGGTTAGAACCTCGAGCGAGTCGGTACAAAAATAGTACCCGAAAGTACCGGCTAAACGGGTCCTGGTACTAATGGAAACACTCACAAACCGTCGCGAATCGAACCGTACCGCGCCAAGCAGGCACTAGTGGAAATGCGCCAATAGATACTGTCAGGTTCACAGTAAAGGCGCCAGTTCCTTGTTTATTCTTTATTTACATGAAGTAAATTTTAGCGACCATGAACTAAAAAGGCAACGGCACACTGCTAAGGTCACAGAAGAGGTTTAATTCATCCCTACATTATGCACACGTCTCCCAGTTACAGCAGGTGCAACAGTTAACATATACGCCCGGCGGGCAAATATACACACACGCCTGTGTCGCCCTTTACTGACTAACTTTGCTGAGTGTGGGGAATGTAGAGAGCCTCTGGTATTTATGGGCAGAATACCATGAATATATATGTGCCCCTAAAACCCAGTCTGCAGCTAGAGAGAAGGAGCCAGGCTGCAACTCCATAGGAGGGATTCGTCACTTTAGATGAACTGCATCAGAAAGAAGTAGAAAAATGAAGAGAAAATTGATACATGGAGAGAAATGAAGGGTAAACACAGCTAGTTGGTTTAACATCAGTGAAACAAAATCAGAAGTGCAAAAGAATCCATAGTAATGGGCAAAGTAGAGTAAAACCAAACAACAATAACCAGACCACACAGTGAAGCGCTACACACCCCAACCACAGGGCATAGGTGTGAAAACCCAATGGCAATACTTCACAAGGCAAGAATGAAACTTAAGAGTCCTTACAGGGATTTAAAATATGAAACGGCTGAGTTCAGTGAGTATTCCAGAGAGGGTGATCTACTGATTGTTTTCTGATTGGTTGTTTGTGTGGGGTTTCTGTTTTTCTGGGCATTCTGGGAAATGGAGTAGAAAGCTGTAGTCCTAGACAGTGTACAAAGAGCGAGAGGGTCTAGGTGACAGACAACCACATATTAATGTCTTATATATAGATCTAAAAGCTACAGCGGTTAGAGTCAGGTTCACTAAAAGCACAATATGGTACACGCTTTGAAATGTCCAAACCACTGGAGTGACGAGAGGAGAGATCAGATCCCTGACTGCAGATGCATTATCAGAATGGTTATTGGACAGGGGTGTTTCTCTGCCTATAATGCTTTACTCCCGTAAATGCAGCAGTTAACAGCTGCATTCAGGAACGTCCCTGAGCGTCGGAGTGGGTGTTTGTCACACTGCTCATCCTCATCTAGGGGAGGATAATTAGGGATGTGAAGGTGTGCTTTAGCCAGGAGTTCACATGCTAAGCACTTACCCCGATGGATATAGCCTTAGGTTAATTTACCCCATTGCAATGTCTACAAAATCAGCCGCACCTGGACAGAATATTTTATTTGTTTTCCTATAACCACATTACCTTCATTGTTTCAGTAGTTACTATAGTCCATTAGCAACCTACAAGCCAGATTGCAAATGCCATTTGCAGTGTTGCACATTTGTTTTGCATAATGGCCAGGTAAGGTTTCCTGTTCTGTACCTGCAAGCTTGAAAGGGTTTATTTATTTATTTTCACCAGGGGTGGGAGGGGCTTGGTGGTTGAGTTATAGGTATCGAATTATATAGCAGAAAACAAAAGGTGATGTGTATCTTAGCCTGATAGAGTTTGAGTCACAGTGAATGAAAGCCTCTATAAAGAACACCAATCATAAACTAAAATGCCTGCTGTAATTCAGTGCGAATGTGCAACTACTGAGTGCTTCTCACCTTAAAGTGGCATTCTAAAGCCTATTTAATCACTGGGGCTCTGAGTGTGCATCTCCATCCATCTGCATTAACGAAGCACCATCTGCACCTGGTAGATCCAGGTGGGGTCTCCACACTGGACTCCTCGTCCTCCTGCTGTGGAACGTAGAGCTGAGGATGTGGTCTTTGTTATTGAGCAGTTGTATCAGATCAATGTAAATCTACTAATGAGGCTTTGAATCCCCTCTCCTCCCCCCCAAAGGCTCCAGCCCCGCCTCCTGCGTCTGGTGTCACACCTCCGCTCTGCTGATTCTAATTGAGAATTAATTACAGATGGAGGGTAGAAGCCACAGAAATGGCATTATAGCAGCCCAGGGAAATTCCCCCCAGCCCAGACGGCTCCGCCTTCGGCAGGGCACCGAGAGGCTAACGCGGGGAGCTTCCACATCCAGTCTTGCCCTTCGGCTCTCCACAGGAATCATTAACTATCCGGAAGCTGGGATCGATCGCTGTGTCTGGCGGGGTGATCCCAGGCCTGCCCACGTACGCAATCTCTGGCTCGGGTCATCAGCCGTCAGCTGTGCTGATTGGTGTAGGTTTCCATGCCGATGACACTCAACCCCTGCTCAAACCTCTACCTTCTCCATCAGTCAGTAACACTTGAGAGGAATTGCTGTAGGCACTTGAACAAATTATACCCATTAAGCAACTAGCTTTAATTCCAGGCTTTATTCACTAATTGAAGGCACCAATAATTACTTATAATCACTGTTCGTTATTATAAAAGCCTGATTGTGAAGAGCTGAAGTTCTTTCGCTTGTGTCTTCCTGTGGAGAGCGCACTTCTGAAAGGGGACATTACTGTAGAAATGAGCAGGAGCAGACACGGTCATCAGAGAGACAATGCCTCCACAGATAACCACCACAAGCAATTACATTTCCCCCGAATGGGCATTAAGTAGGCTGGCAAATATTTGAAAAATAACTGTTGTCCATTGCCTGTCGGTCAGATGATAATCAAACCTTTCATTTCAGGGACCTGTAGTTGCTGTTTTTCTGGGCCAGAATACAGCTGGAGTTTGAATGTGATATTTCCCTTCATCCAGCCTGGCTGTTTGTTTATGCACAGACCTGGGGTCCAGACGTGGGTTTTGGAAGCGGGAGCGCCCAGATCCGATCCAACTCGGGTGCTTGCCTTTAAAAATGGCCTTCTGTTCTGAGACCACACAGGGGCCTTGCAGCTCCTGGTGGCGCTGGTTAATGCTCCCGGTTGCCGCGTGTTCTGGCAGCTAATGGCCCCTGCAGCAGCTCCTGGACGGAGGCCCCCATCGACCGCACTGATATGGTGCAAAGTGGTTTGGCACAGCCGCGGCCCTCCTCAAAGGTCACAGTTTCCCTTACGTCGGTGTGTTTTCCCAAGCCCCGGGGCCGGGGATGCGGAAACCATTAGATCTCTACCCAGAGCTCTTTATCCACCTGCTGTGATCTTTCTAATCCACATTCTTAACTAGTCAATGGAAATCTTGTCCACACAGGGAGTTTTTGTTGATTCTGTGTTGTTTTGTTTTTTTTGTGCTGAGTGATATTGACAGAAGGGTTTAGCAGCGTTAAGATCTGTAGGTCAGAGGGCCTGTATTTTTTTACTTTTCGTTTGTTTGGTTTTTTTTCTGTTTCTGGACCCCAAACTGCGCTGTTTTCTGGGCTCTCCGCCCACAGCTAGACTGCAGAGCGGAGAAATCTTTATCTCTGGGTGTGGGTCGCGCGGCTCGCTGTGAAAACGTGGCTCCTCTCCATGTGCCTGTGGTCACAGCTGAAGCGTCAGATGGATGCCACCAGCACGTGGGCCAGGCTGAGCTACGCCCTCACCGCACGCCTCGCCCTCGATGGCACGCCCGCACACTGCGCTCGCCTCCACCCTGCCAAGCTCAGCCTCCGTGATGGGGTTGCGGAGCAGGTGGGGAGCGGTGTTCTCGCCGTCTCCATTGCCAGCTTCTTCCCTCATATTCCTCATTAATGGCAGCAGCCTGCCTCGCCGAGCCGAGCCAGCGCTCTGCAGACGTGCGTACCCGTCTCCGTTCAGGCACTCGCAGGGGCGCCTGTGACCACTAAACATCTCCCGGTGTTTACAAAGGAAGCACAGCGGCATCCCCATGAGTTAATTATGGGCTTAATCGTGTGGCTCTGCGTTTAGGTGGCTGCATGCTGTCTGGTGAAACCGGGTGAAGATATCCACATGCAGTTCTTCACTCCACTTTTACCTCAGTGTGGAGAGTGATGACAGCGGGAAAAAATATTTTAAGTGCCAAAAACAAATCCTAAACAAGTAAACCCGGGCTGGATTCAACGGGTATATAGTGTGTAGATTTTAACAAGAACCTTAGAAATCCAGTGTAAGTTTGATTAGTATTAGAACAGTAAAATCTCAGTTAAAATATGTTGGTACCACATTAACCAATGTTGAAGCCTCTGTGGGTTTTCTTATATATTTCAGATTTTATTAAGCCATTTTAGTATGAGACCTTTATGTGAATATTTTGCAGAAGTGCAAAAATCTGGGTGCCTGTAAATCCACTATAAAAGTAGATTTTTTACCAGGCAAAGATTCTGCGATGAGTCTGTGTTTTTTTTCCGTATAAAAACGAACTGGTGTAAAATAAATTAATATGTAAATGACGCTTTTCTCCAAGCCCTCCTTGCCTCCAAAGACCAATTTAGCGTTAATACACTACATGCGTTTGCTTTGCCTAATGCCATTAATCAACAGGGCCACAGCTCTCAGTGGTTATTAGGCGGCGTTGATTGTGTTATGTTTCTCATGTTTTTGCATAGGCGGACTTGCTTGCTTCCACCCTGAAAGACTGCATGCTCCTCTGCACTGAGACGGGCCCTGGCTTCAGATGTGGCCTTTCTGTTTGTTTGTTTTCTGAAATGCTAACTCCACCCACAGTGCCTACATTAAGCTGCTGATCCATGTCTCCAAGCCGACGGAGGAGTGTTGCATGGGAACAACACCTTGTCTAACACATCACAACAGAGGAGCCGTGTCCGCGGGCACGAGGTCGTCGTCGCCGTCGGCGCTGTTGTGCGGAGGCGTGCAGGAAGCCACCGATCCCTGGCGCCCCAGCACCGCTCGATTGGTTCCTCCGACAGTACGCCGTCAGTCCACCTCCAGTAGGAAGCGCAGGGCCCGTGTTGAGTCGGGCCGGCTGTTAGACAGCACTTTGTCTCTTCCGTAATGAGATCATCACTCCTGACATGAATCCCATTTCACATTTCTTGACAACAGCAAATTGAATTATACAGTACATGATGTGTATCTGTAAGAATCGTTCCTCGTTTGTCGTTGCTTGGCTAAACACGGACGTTGGAATGGAATTACAGCTTCCGAAATGTCATTATGCTCACATCATTTTAACAGTTCGTTTTCTCATTCTTCTGTTTAGGCTTTTGTATGATTTAAGGTTCAGTATACGTGGCATTTAGTACAGTCTTTTGTGGTTGTTTCTCTATGGTGAAATCATATTGAATTGCTTGAAGCAAAGCAGTACCAATTTAACTTTACCGTTGTACTGCCCTCTGTACGTCCGGCACTTTAATACAGGGTCTTGCTAAGGAAGGAAATATTGCTTTTTGCCATTTTAACAATGGAATATCCAGTATATGACAGCTGTGATGTGCTGCATTCAAATGTCTTTTATTTATGCCCTTTCCCAGATTTTGTCTTAAAACCTTTTAGCAGGCTTTGAATAACATGTAGCCCATATTCACATTCTTGAGACGAGAGACTTGGTAATGCTTCCTGAAGGCTCAGGTTGTGATGTGGTAGTTGTGGGCTCTGTGAAAAATGTGGCGTTTTTGAGATCTCGATTGTTTGGCTGCATTGAGCTCGCAGCCAGATCTGGCCCCTTCAGAACCAGGCCCGTCATTTTGAACCAGAGCACCACTGTGTCCTGGCCACAAGGACCGCAGGCGGCTGGATTGTGGGCTTTAATGAGTTTCAGTGGGAAGGACAGCAGATTGGTAGAGGGTTGTGTAGAGCACACTGAAATCACGACCTGCACTTCTGCCAGGACTGGCCCACAGAGGCCTTCAGACTGGCCCAGGAGCAAAGCCTCAGTTTTTTGCCTGAAACCCAATGGCACAGTGAACCAGTAAATTCCCAACACCTACTTCTGTAGCGTTGAGGAAAGTAATAGGCCAGTTAGTAAGCTGATGAGATTGTAGGAGAGACCCTCTCAGACATATACCCTCTTGGCACTGCTAGCACTGAGTCTTTAAGGGGTGGTCCAGTTGAGGTGGCATAATTACCTCAGGGAAACAGTAATTACCCAAAGTAAAGGGGGAATTGTGCTTGAATATGGGGCGTGTGAGAGATCTCGTCTTTGAGGAAGAGAGGAACTGTGTCTCTCTTATCTTGAGTGGATTATTCCCCTCTTTGAAACAAGGATACATTTGAGGAATAAGGACACATTTCAAGTGGTTTGGAGACGGCGTCTACCAATAATGAGAGGTCTCAGTGGAGTTACTGCGTGTGGAGTTGCTCAGAATATCAAGTTTCCTCAGGTCATCTGTAGCGCTGTAAATAGAGTTGTGTGTTCTTCAAGGAAGGTAGTTTTGAAAACTTATTCTGTACTAAAGTTTGCGCACTACAGACGTTGAAATATTACACAATTTCAGTGCTCAGAGTTCTTTTTCATTTTCTTCCCCTTCACCTGTATTCAGTGCTCGGTAGGTTTCTGAGGCTGTTGTTTCTTTTTTTGATTAGCATAGCTCAACTGACATTGGATAAGATGAGAGCAAGATACAAAGGCATTTATGATGCATTCTGTGAGTTCATTAACATTCATGAAAATGAATTCTCTGTTCTCAAGGAGCCGTTTATATTATCCACTATTACTCATGATACTGAGAACCTCATTAAGTACCAAGCAAGTATACAGATTTGTTTCTACAGTCAGGTGGTGTAAAGAAATTATTTTCCAATTTATTTATGATGGAATCTGGGAATATTGCAGGACCGAGGGGATTCCATCATATTTACTGTTTTTTTGACCTCATGCCTTTATATTTCCTGACGGACATGGACAAAAAGTTTTCTTTTCCTTCATCTTCATCATCCTCTTCTCTTTTTTCCTTCAGTCTAGTCAAGACACACAGGTGCAAAATCAGAAGGTTAAATTATTATAGAGCAAATCATTTTAATCAGGCCTCGCAAGCGTTCCGTAATGAATTGCAGGGAAAAGCCTTTGAAATGTCAGCTAGCACTTGAAGCCATGTGAGGGGGGGCGTGGGGAGGTGTGTTCAGTCCGCACACACACAGGCTGCCTGGCTTACTTAAGAAGCAGTCTGGGACCTGGCAGCAACCTGGTTGCCTGGCAACCCCATTAATTCCTTCAGTAAGAACAATGGACATCTCTGGGAAAATGAGGTTCAAAATATATATATTGTATTACAGAAGAACACCTGTTTCTTTGTCAGAAGCAAGGAAGCACACGGTTGTGTAGAAGCAGGAAGTCTGTCCTTAATCTGTCAGCAATGAGTGTTTGATTGAGGTGTTCTCCTCCCCTCTCCTTTCTAATCACATTAACGTTAAATCAGATCTGAGAACTCACTCAAAGAAGACACTTTGCGTAAAATGACGTCCGTTGCAACAATGTGGAGAGTGTGCGATGAACCATTCTGTAGACGTAGTTTCTGTGTGTCCACCTCCATGTACTGAGAGGTATCTAAAGAAAATGATGCCTGTGTCCTCCTTAAACGTGAAAGGGTGAAGTGGTGTCACAAAAACTACGGTAAACTGAATGATGCTGAGAGTGTTTGTGTCATGTGACAAACAACAGGAGAATCATGTGCAACAGGAGGAGTGTCCTGAAACCTCAAAGCTGATATGTCCTGAAGCCTCAAAGCTGATATGTCCTGAAGCCTCAAAGCTGATATGTCCTGAAGCCCTGAAGCTGATATGTAGAAGTGAAATTGCAGATTTCCAGGTCAAAGTCACCAACTAGCTCTCATGTAGCGAGAAGCTTGCACAGACTTTCGGTCACCCTGAAGTCTCTTGGCACTTTAAAATTCAGCCTCGGGGAGGGGCGCAGGGGCAGTCTCCAAAAGCCCCCGCTCATCAAAGAGAATAGTGCCCCGTGTCCTCCCTTCTGATGTACAGCATCACAATAACATGGCCCTCGCATTTCAGATGCGGGCCGTGTCATGTGAGCGCTCGCTGTCGGGCCGCAGACAGCAAAGCCGCCACTCCCTCCACACCGGGCCTGTGTTTCCGGACCACTCCGCCGCCTGGCTGACGCCCACTCCAGCTCCTTCAAGTCAGAGCTGTCACCAGCCCGGCGTGTTTACGGCGGCAGAGAGGAGTCCTGACTTCCTGCTGCAGGGAAGTGCTGCACGCTTTTTTGCCACCGTGGCCATTTTGGTGTATATACCAATTTATTGGGTAGTGAATTCTGGCTGGCGGGCAGCCGCTGTTGGAGAGAATGGCAAGACAGGCTGTCATGTCTAAGTGAACTTATAAACTTTTGCCCCGACTACCTACCCCCTCTCTGGGGGCAGTTGTAGCCTGTGTCTCATAGTGACTGCAGCCGTAAAGATTAGACGGAGAAGTTCCAAGCCCTCTGAGACTCCACGAGCTGGCAGCAGACACAGTGTGTGAGAGTGATAAATATTTCTCAGGCAGCACCAAGTCCCCTACAGTCACCAGCCAGTGACTCTGGGGCACAAGCATCCCAGTAAGACCAGCAGGACCTGGCCAGCCTGGTGCATTCATCCATCTGCCCTGTCCACTGTCTCAGACGCACCACTGCCTGGACCTTTGAGGTCCTTCCCCGATCTGCGTTTGATCAAGAAGCTTTTTTTGGGCTGGGATTGTGATCTGGTTGCTACGGCTGCGCAAAGGCGCACGGTTTTAATGTGAAATGAAGAAAGCGGGCAGAAAGTTGGACCCTGGAGGGTGTAGCCCTGTTTGTTTATTGTGCTGTGGTGTACTGTGCTCTGAAGTGTTTCAGAACCTCTCAGCCCCCTCTGCCACCCAACGCAGCCCCCAGCAGAGCATCACAGCTAATGAAAAGAGTCATCTGGTTCCAACGCTACCACTGCCTGTTTATTCTGCCTTTTTGCAACAGATAAAAAAAAAGGTGCTCACCTTTTCTTTTCAGTCGTCTTTTATCAGCTAGCAGAGCTAGTGTGAACGGGCCAGCCGCACGCGGATCTCTGGGGCTGCAGCAGGATGGGGCTCAGAAAAAGGTCCTTTTGATGTGCCTTGAAAGTTGTATATGGGAGAAGTACATTCGTTCACTTTGTCGAGCTGTATTTTAAGCAAGGCTTGTTTCACTCGAGATCGCAGGCTGCAGTTTCCGTGAGAGCTTTACCCAGTACCATTAATGCGCATCTCAATATTTAAAGTGGTGAAGGAGGAAAAAAACCATCTAAATATCTTCACGCAACCCCTCATGCCCCGCCTTCCTGCCGGCCTCTACCGCTCCTGTACGTTGGTCTGCAGTGATATAGACCTGAGCTTGTTTCATATCAGAGAAGGCAAGACAGACTTCAAGGTAGATATGGTGAAGTTCTGGCTGGGCTGTATTCCAGCAGGTTAATCTCCACCTTAACGTCTGTGTCCTGTACCTTGGCCTGTGAGCGTTTATCATGTGAGCAATGCTTCCCTGTCTCTGTGCTGCTGTGGGACTGGGAAACTTGTGCGTACATTTGCATTCCAGTACCAGAGGCAAACCAAAGATAGGAGCGGGATTTCGAGGGAGCGTTTCTCTGAGACACGGCGTTAAATTTACTGCGGTGTTGTGTCGACTGTCTCAGGCTCCAGCGAGGAGGAAGAGGAGGAAGAACCTTCCTCTCTCAGACAACCTGCACAACCCACCCAGATCTGCTCCGATCTCTCCACAAAACATCTGACAGTGCGTTGCCCTCGACAACAGCCTACCCAGGCTGAAATGTTTGCTTTGAAAGTCCTCCCAACCTTTGCAGGGCTGTGGTCCACCCTCCCTCTCTGGCAGGGGGGGTGAATAACCCCATGATGCCACCCTCGCCTCAGTACGGCTCCTCCTGTATCGCCCCGTGTGTGTGCACACATATCTGCCTCTTAGTTGGCACTGTTTAGTGAGTTACTCCTCCGTGGTCCGAGAAGGACTGAACCATCGGGGTTATCTGGGCTTCTGCTCCGAGCCCATTGATCACCTCAGGGCTTCATGGCAGGCCGCCGCCCCCTAATGGATATTAAGAAAGGCGGAGCCAGAAGGCTGGGAGACTACGGGCTGCCTGTACACTCACAACACTGATCATCCCGACTTGGGGCTCAACACCCCATCATGAGAGAAGCAGGACACTGCCATGTAGTACAGTACTGGAGCGAGCCATGAGAGGAGGGGAGGGGAGGAGAGGGGGAGGGGAGAGGAGAGGAGGGGAGGAGAGGGGGAGGGGAGAGGAGGGAGGAGAGGAGGGAGGAGAGGGGGAGAGGAGGGGAGGGGAGGGGGAGGGGAGAGGAGAGGAGGGGAGGGGAGGGGAGAGGAGGGAGGAGAGGGGGAGCGGAGAGGAGGGGAGGGGAGAGGAGGGAGGAGAGGGGGAGGGGAGAGGAGAGGAGGGAGAGGAGGGGGAGGGGAGAGGAGGGGAGGGGAGAGGAGGGAGGAGAGGGGGAGGGGAGGGGAGAGGAGAGGAGGGGGAGGGGAGGGGAGAGGAGGGGAGGGGAGAGGAGGGGGAGGGGAGGGGAGAGGAGGGGAGGGGAGGGGGAGAGGAGAGGAGGGAGGAGAGGGGGAGGGGAGAGGAGGGGAGGGGAGGGGAGCGTCTGAGAGGAGAGGAGGGAGGAGAGGGGGAGGGGAGAGGAGAGGAGGGGAGGGGAGGGGGAGAGGAGAGGAGGGGAGGGGAGGGGAGCGTCTGAGAGGAGAGGAGGGAGGAGAGGGGGAGGGGAGAGGAGAGGAGGGGAGGGGAGGGGAGCGTCTGTGACTGACATCCCTCTCTATCCTCCCGGTGAAGGAGCTCTCTCTGCTCCTCAGTCTTTTCTCCGTGCAAGGCTGCATGCGTGTTCGTGGGCTGATGGTTCACAGGCATTACCGTCGTGTTTTAGGCGGTTAGTGTTCCAGTAGTTAAAATGCGGCAGGTGCCAGGAATGTGAGTCTGAGTGTGAGCAAGCAGGGCCATATGGTGCCGCCGAGTGCTGCTTCTGTCTCTTCACAACGTCAAGTCCATAGCGTAGGATCAGCAGCTCTGAGAGGCAGCGTTCTTGGAGAACCCTCCTACAGGTGGACGTGGGCGTACGTGCAAGCGCAAATTCAACTCCACACGTTCACGGGCCTCGGTGCTGGAAGTCACCCTGAACGAGTTTTGTTCGCTTTGACTGCGGAATGGTTCGACCCGGAGGCTAGACAAGACGCACAGGGCCACTGTCACTCCCCGTCGCTTCCTGTCTCTCGGGATGCCTTCCATCGGAGCTGTGTCTCGCTGTGTCTCACCGTGTCTCGCCGTATCTCATCAGGTCTCACCGTAGTTCTCCCTACAGCTTCTGCGCATACTCGCGGCGGTAAACAGCCTGTCTGCTTCCCCCCACCCGCTGCTCCTTTCGTCTGCTCCGCAGGCTCCTGGCCTGCGTGAGACGGAGGAGTCGCAGCGGAGACCCCAGACTGCTCCCTGAGACGATCCTGGCTGGTAGAGCTCTCTGCACAGCACACACTCACTCTTATCTCCTCTTCTGCTCAGCCGGGGCTGGCAGAGGCTTTCCTTGGGCCTAAAAGCATCATAAATCAAAATGTAATGACAGACATATCCACACAGCTGGGTTTTTAGTAGAAGCAGGAGTCCAATATGACTTGCTGACATTTTAATTACTTTGTCATACATCTCAGACTGCTAAGCCTATTCTGAAAGTGTAATTTATGGTAGCAAATGAAAACAAATATTATCTGAAACGGCTTTCAGAAAGCAGGTACCCGCAATGTTGATTAATGTAATATCTCTCTAGCGTTTGTCCAATGCCCAGGAGAATTACACTGTAGACTTCACAGCAGTGTTCCAGATTCACAGCATTACAGAGAGGCTTCATAATGCATAATGTTTGCGAATAGCTCTGCTTGCCATAATGAACTGCATACAAATAAGCTCTCCCGAAACATCAGGTAAACTGCGTAAATAATATTCCTCCTCGCTTTAAAGAGCGGGACAGAGAGAAGGACAAAATCATTTGAAATGATGTGGACGCATTTTAAAACACCTCCCACCCGCTTCGCCCCCAGAAAAGTCCGTCCAGTCACAGTGGAAGGTATTATAATAAAGGACCTATCACTGTAAATTCATCTTTACATTTTTATTCCTGAGCCATCGAATCGTTAAGCCGCTCTTTCCTCTTTTGGAAATGGCCAGGCGTCTGAATTGTGGGGGGGTTGTGGGGGGGTTGGGGGTGGGGGAGGGGTGTGTGGGCTGTGATCTGGAGCCTTTTTTATTTTCTCTCTCTCTCTCTCTTTTTTAACAAACCCAAGCAGTCGCATTCTTTGAATATTTAGATCACCTGGGCTCGCCAGCACCTTCCCTAAGTGGATTAACATTTTGTGTGGGTCCTCAGCTGCATGTGTAATAAGTTGTGGGCTGATATCAAAGAGGCGTGCGGCCCTTGGGGATACAGAACAAGCCTGCCCATTATCTCTGCTAGTGCTCTTTGTTTACTGAGTCCCAGACAGGGGCCGTTCATCTGGAGAATTGTAATGGAATCCAAACTAGCCAGACTAATCATAAAATCTTGGATCAATTCTTCTCGCTACAGTAAATAAAAAGTAGATGGACAGACAGGTGTGTACTCAGACAGACAGACAGATAAATACAGGAACAAGGATAGATTCTCTTGTTTTCTCCTTAAACTGCCACGGAGACTGTGGTGGTGGTGCGTCTGTGCCTCACATCCTCCCAGACGAGGTTGCATCACGGCGAGGTCGAGCAGGTTATATTGTCATCTCTTCAGGAGGCTTCTTACCAGGGTGTTTTCTGGCCTGCACATGTTTATTAATTAATAGGCCATCAAGGCAGGTCACCGTGACCTTTCCCAGGCACCGCTGACATCTGCGTGGGCCGCGTGCGTCTGCCTGGCCCTGCGGGGTTGGCGGGGCAGCCAGGTGTTGGCCAGCAAGGTGTCCCGCTCACCTGTCCCACGTCCCACGTCCTGTCCCTTCCTGCAGTCTTCGCCTAAGAGACGCTGGAAAAGCCAAAAGCACAAAGCAGACCATTAATCTGGGAACATGTCGTGGATTAGGCCAAAAAAAATCAAAGGATGGAGGAGAATGGTGAAAGAGCAGGGAAAGGGGGAGGGCCAGGGAGAGATGGAGGAGGTGGAGGAGGTTTACATGACTGGCCTCCTTTCATCTTTTGAAACAAAGGCAAAACACCTCCCGCGCCGTCCGGGGCGGGTCATCAAAGGTGCCCGCGCTCTGCGGCTCCGCGCTGGTTTGAGATGCTAATTTCACCTTGAGGAGTCAGATGTGTCCTGATGAGCAGGACTCACTGGCATCCCAGTGTCAGCAGGCCGAGTGTGATTTTCAGTGCCACAGAAGTCTGCCGAAAGGTATGATGGTACGATGGCTTTGAAAGGGTGATCCGCCCGCCTCTCTGCGGACTAACCTTACAGCGCTTTGAGTAATATTCTCATCATCTAGTGGGTATCTGGTCCACATCACAAAGCTCCTCTTTGATTTTAGAGCTGTGTTAAGTCTGCCTCACTGTTTTACCTCAAGGATGCCTCGGTCTATTCTTCAGTGACTGGCTCAGAGATGGCGGGGCTATCCTGTGGGGTTATACCATCAGAGCAGACCATTTCTGCTAGTAATGACCCTTGCAGCTCATTGATTCTGTGCGTATGTCAGAAAGAAGGATCAGGTGCAGTGAGAGTGCGCGGTGGCCGTGACGTTCCTGTGTGCTCCTGCTCCTCACTGCATCTCCACGCACCGCCTCCCTGCAGCACAGACACTTTAATGGAGCTCGATATGCCGGCGGGAGGCTGCTAATTGAAACGCTGCCGATAAACAGCACGGGCGAAATTTGTCAGGGGTCCGGAGAGGACGCTTCTGTTTCACTATCTTCTCTCACTCTCCGCAGGGCCATAACGCTAGACAACCAGCTTGTGGTGTTGGCCACGGCCGCCGCAGACGCCGGGAGGTACTACGTCCAGGCCGTCAACGAGAGGAACGGCGAGAACAAGACCAGCCCGTCTGTCTACCTGAACGTGGCAGGTACGTGGCCGCTGCCTACACCAGGACCGGTCCTGCACACACACACGCACGCACGCACACACACATACACACACACACACGAAAACGAGTCCTGCACACACACACACACACACTCTCTCTATATATTCCCACACCAGGACCGGTCCTGCACACACACACACACACACACACACACACACACACACACACACACACGCACGCACGCGCACACACACACACACACACACGAAAACGAGTCCTGCACACACACACACACACACACACACACACACACACACACTCTCTATACTCCCACACCAGGACCGGTCCTGCACACACACACACACACTCTATATTCCCACACCAGGACTGGTCTTGCACACACACACACTCTCTCTCTCTCTCTCTCTCTCTCTATGTCCCCACACCAGGACGAGTCCTGCAAACACACACTCTTTCTATGTCCCCACACCAGGATGAGTCCTGCACACACACACACTCACACACACACTCGATCATCAGTCGGTTGCTACCAGCATGGCCAGTGAAGAACAGAAAATCAGACTGTGTATGCAGACCAGAATCAGAGAAACCACAGCAGTTTCACATTGTGTTTTAACGGCAGATGAATCAAACTAATGATTTCATTCCAAGCTGATGTTTTAACGGGCTCAGCGCAGGCTCACTAGCAGAGAGGTGAGCAGGGATGTGCCTCGAGGTTTGGGGTGATGATGTTTAAATTGAGTTACATGTTCCAATATTGAGATGAATAAATCATATTTAGGAGTTCTTCAGTAAGAGCTTTAACTGAACCTAAGCTATCGGTTTGCCTTCTCTCCTTCACCATCATATGATTTCACACTCTCACATCACATAATGAGAACTCAGATGTTGAGCGGAATGTAGATACACTGTAATCATGTTCATCTTAATTAGTTTTCCTGTGTGCACACGTTTACACTTTCCTTTGTATGTGTGTGTGTGTTTTGGTGGAACATCTGCAGATGTATGTCCATGTGCCCTTGAATGGGGGTGTGTGTGTGTGTGTGTGTGTGTGCGTTTCTGTGGAACGTGTGCAGGTGTTTGTCCATGTGCCCTTGCATGTGTTGTGTGTGTGTGTGTGTGTGTGTGTGTGTGTGCGTGTTTCTAATGCGAGCGCGCACACACCGAGGTGCCAGCATTGCACCTCGTTTGCAAAGTTTACAGTTGAAATGAACCCAGTGTAATTCATTCCCCCATTGATGCTGGCAATCCCCTGTTACCCGAGAAACAATTGCACAGAGCACAGCAGGTGTCTGCACTGTGGCAGCCCTCACCACTCCTCCCACACCCCTATTTTCAGCGGGTAAATGTAAGCCCAAGCAGCTGGTATCCAGTTGGGAACATCCCTTGTGAAATCCCCATTAGTCACACCGAAGGACTCTGGCACATGCAAGCTGCCAGTCTCTCCAACGTTCAGAAAGTTGCATTTAAATGTCAGGCTTGCCCTTGTGATTCCACAGTGCCTGTCGAGAAATTACCCACCGTTCACCTCAAAGCTGGAACTCGAGCGTTCCAAATTATTTGGAGGGAAATGGCTTTTCTTTGAAGAGCGTTGACCTCGCTTCTGATTTTCTTGGTTTGCTTGTCCTGTGTTGCTCTGTTTGGACTGCTTATGAAATTGAACCCTGGCCCTGCAGAAGTGATTGTGGTTTAAGACTTGTTCCTCTTAGTTAAAGCGTACTCTGTTCTTTATTGATTTAAACAACGTTTAAAAGCACATGAAGTGGGAGCAGGCTGAACCAGAAGTACCCACACTCAAACAGAGGAGCTTGTGTGGGTGACGTAGATCTCATTTAGAGTTTTAGAGCTGTTTGCCACTACGCCTCATTTATCCTTCCCCTAGGGGGCAGAGGTCAGTCCGAGTGAGGGAATCCACTGGATCTGGTCCTCGTCTTGCCACCACAGCGTGGACTCTCACTCGAAGCTAAAGCTGGGGCTCGGTGACGTCCGTCCTCCGTGTGTCCAAGAGGGTTTAGCAGAGCGTGTGGCGGAGGACGTACGCATGCCAACGTGACATCTCTGACTCCGCCTGCCACCCTCAGTGCCATTTTGGGCAGCTTTTAGCATTCAACCGTGTTTGATTTATTTGAAAGGAAATTGGCTTCGACGATCCACCTCCGTCATTATTTGCCGTTACTAATGATCTCATTTGGAGGCAACCATGTGCTTGGTTCTGTTTCAGTTCTCCTGGCTGAAATAATCATCCACCATTTTAAAAACAGAGCTGGCACTTGTTCCTATTGTCTGCTCAGTCACTGGGTTTGAGGCTCAGTCTGAAGATTAACCTTCGTTTTCTTGTGTGGACTCCTAGGCAGGAGTAGTTGTACTGTACATTCACCAAACACCATATGTTTTTTGATTCAGTTCCTCACAAGGTGACTTTGATCTGTATTTTCATAAATCACATCTGAAGTGATGATTCTCATCTGTAGCTATGCGAGCTATGGTGGCGTTCGGCCCTTTTGTGGGTTTTGAAGGTTTTAGATGCTGGTAGAGGAGAATTAGTAGTTGTTCATACAGCGCTACAAGCCTCAGTACAGGAAGCACAATGTGGTTTGTATTTTATCTTTCTTTTGAACTCACAAATCAGGAGTCATCAGGCAAAATCGATCGAGTTTGCTAGGTTGCCTGATTAGAAATTACATACACGTTTTAAATCACTGCACAAAGATGCATTGTTCGGGCTGTATATGTAGACATGAAAAATTCATGGCCGGGTCTTCCAAGTCCCTGTGACTCCATCCCAGAGCATTTTGCCGCCATGCTTCACACTTTTACGAATGAGCTTCGGCTTTGGCCGCCGGAAAAAGACAAACAAAAGCTGCACCAGTTCTAGAGCTGCTGGATTGATTCAAACCAGCAGATTACCTGTGGGCCACGAGAGGAAAACACTTACCGTGTTGTCCTCCTGGGCCAGTTCGGTGTAGACATTTCCCCCTGGCATGAGTTCACTCCTCACTCCTTCTTATTTGAAGGCTTTGCCACCGTCACATATTTTTGCCAAGCCCACTCATAGATGCATGATAAACAGTCCCGCCTGAAGGTGTGGAATGTGAGAGGAGTGCCAACGTCCTCGCCATTTTGAGTGTTATGTTGTGATGCTATTGCCCACCCTCGCGGGAACATGGAGGTGTCTTCCAGACGTCCTGCGCGGTAGCCCGAGACAGAGTTGTCTGAACGCGCTCCAGACGCACCGCCACCACGGCCGAGAAACAAATGCCCGCATCATCGCAGGAGGGCGCGGGAAGACGGAATATTCGTAGGATCGTGCCATTAAGATTTAATGAACAGCACCATAAATTTTTATTATCCTTTTCCTGCCGGCAGATTACGCTCAAACAAAAGCCGCCTTCCCGTGCCATAAGCTGACCCGCGGGACCCGAGATGATTAAAGCTGCGTCTCTGGGCGCAGGAGCTTCCCCTGCTTCCTCCGCCCCCATTTCTTGCTAATATTGCCTGTTTCTCTTTCTTCTCTCCTTCTTTATCCTATTTGTTTTCCATTAGGAGGATGAAATTCGCTCTCGAGCCCTTGCACAGACCTGCCAGCCCCGACAAGCTGCGCCTTGTTTAATTGCCTATATCTTAAGCAAATAGGTCCCCTAGGAGATCTGTGTTTAGTCTGTAATATCGTAGATTTGATAACTTGTCACCTGTAATTTGGGCGGAGATTGATAGGAGGCGACGGCGGCTGATTGGCCGGGCCGTGGCAGTCGGGCCAACGCGGGTGCGTCTCTTTTCTCATTAGTGCACGGGAGGCTCTTCAGGCAGACGTCTTCACAGCCCACGTCGCGGGCGAATAATCAGCTGTCCGTCGAGACCGCGGCCCGTTTATAGATGGAGCTGTGGCATTTCGGGCTAGCAGCACGTTCAGTTACAGCCTGCTAATCGCAGTCTGGCCCACCATTGAGACACAAATTTTGGTTTATTTTGGATTATTCAGCATGGTTGTTATTCCAGACATGGTCATGGCGTTCACACTTTTATTTTGGACTGTCCAGTATGGTCATTGTTGTACTTGGAGACTCTTATTTTTAAGTGGCTATCACGATACTGTACCGGTTTGCTTGTAGTACTGGAGATGAGGAATCTGATAGATGTGTCTGTGGAGAGTAACGTGTCACGCTTTGGATCATGTTAAGAAGCCAAGTGATCACCAGATCTGCTCCTGGAGACCCACTGTTGTGATGAGCATCACTCCTTCCCTCATCTGACACATCTGATCCTAACGATCAGTGCCACCTCCAAACCCTGAACGGCTAGCTCACGTGTTAGATCCTAGCAGACACTGAACTCAAGAAGGCTGATCTCCTTGAACAGGGTTGGTGACCACCCATCTAAATGCAATTCAGAGATTGCTATCGGGCATGGATGTTTCACGCCAGGCTGGCTGTTCTGAGGCAACCCGTCCGATTAATGCTTTATTTCTTAGACCTCAGGTCCAAAGGCCATACAGACTTCAGACCATTAAGATATGGCCCTGAGTCTTTGCTTTTGAGATATGAGATGGTGCCAAAGCTTAGTGGTTGATCTCACATGTGGAACACAGGCACTGTTTTACCTTAGAATGCCCTAAAGTTTGAGATCACACGGTACAGGACAAGTGACCTACTTATTTTGGTCATTTGCAGTCCAGCAGTCCAGCCGCTTTAATTCATTGGCCTGTCAGAAACTTCTTATCACTTTTTTATGCCTGCTGTAGTTGCTTACTGTAACGACTCCATAATGTGAAGGAGCTGTCGAGTGAAATGTTACCAGCCTGCGGCGACCATTTAGACATGCATGGCTTCTGCGCAATTACTTTTCCAAATGAGACCATAAAGTGAGGAGCAGACGCTCGCTGCACACGTGGCCCCGTGCCTGACCCGCCACCAAAGGACGTCTCACGTGCAGCACGCGGGTGCTGCCGTACACGTGGCACCCACATGGCGGTCAGTGAGAGGATGTGCGGTTCCAGACCATACAAATAAGTGTAAACAATGGAGAGAGCAGTAACACAGCCCACGCAGATGCTCTGCAGCCTTATTATTTTACATTTGTGAAATTTATGAATATGTGTTATAAATTCATCGGCTATTGTGAGCCAGGAGGCAGCAGGAGAGCATGTCTGTAAAATTAAGAGGGCGAAAATGTCTTGGAATGGAAATATAATCCCATGGGTGTGTAGCCCTCGTGGAATGAGTATGTGGTGGCCTGCGTTGGGTTCCCATGGCTGTGCTGAGGAGTGATGGTGGTGGTGGTGGTGGTGGTGGTGGTGGTGGTGGTGATGGTGGTGGTGGTGATGGTGGTGATGGGGGTGGTGATGGTGGTGATGGTGCTGTTGGTGATGGTGGTGATGGTGATGGTGGTGATGGTGATGGTGGTGGTGGTGGTGGTGATGGTGGTGCTGTTGGTGATGGTGATGATGGTGGTGATGGTGATGGTGGTGATGGTGGTGGTGGTGGTGGTGATGGTGGTGCTGTTGGTGATGGTGGTGGTGGTGGTGGTGGTGGTGGTGATGGTGATGGTGGTGGTGGTGGTGATGGTGGTGGTGGTGATGGTGGTGATGGTGGTGGTGGTGGTGATGGTGATGGTGGTGGTGATGGTGATGGTGGTGGTGGGGGTGATGATGGTGGTGGTGGTGGTGATGGTGATGGTGGTGGTGGTGGTGATGGTGGTGGTGATGATGGTGGTGGTGGTGATGGTGGTGATGGTGGTGGTGATGGTGATGGTGGTGGTGGGGGTGATGATGGTGGTGGTGGAGATGGTGGTGGTGGGGGTGGTGATGGTGGTGAGGGTGGGGGTGGTGATGGTGGTGGTGGTGATGGTGGTGATGGTGGTGGTGATGGTGATGGTGGTGCTGTTGGTGATGGTGGTGGTGGTGGTGGTGATGGTGGTGGTGGTGGTGATGGTGGTGGTGGTGATGGTGGTGGTGGTGGTGATGGTGGTGATGGTGGTGGTGGTGATGGTGGTGGTGGTGGTGGTGATGGTGGTGGTGGTGGTGATGGTGATGGTGGTGGTGATGGTGATGGTGGTGGTGGGGGTGATGATGGTGGTGGTGGTGGTGGTGGGGGTGGTGATGGTGATGGTGGTGGTGGTGGGGGTGGTGATGGTGGTGGTGGAGATGGTGGTGGTTGTGGGGGTGGTGTGGGAATACAGAGAGGACAGCTGAGGTCGAGTATCACGCTGCATCAGTGTTTCTGTACATATCCAATAAGGGACCTACAAATAGTGGCAAAGTACTCATTTCTAGACAACAGAAAAACACATTTACTCAATAATAACACTTCAG
The DNA here is from genome assembly GCF_052324685.1 of Brachyhypopomus gauderio. Classification (NCBI taxonomy): domain Eukaryota; kingdom Metazoa; phylum Chordata; class Actinopteri; order Gymnotiformes; family Hypopomidae; genus Brachyhypopomus; species Brachyhypopomus gauderio. Next base: position 16,573,991 of record NC_135216.1, on the reverse strand, counting down.
CCCCTATCATGGCCTCTTTATGGAAATATATTCCAGACTAATGTCTTTGAAGAGCAGAGAAGATCGGAGCTGTGATGCTCCCAGCTTGCACGGCGAGGCTATTGTTGTGATAAAGCAAGGTGTGGCGGCAGGACGGAGACAGTGAAGCGGCAGGAGTCTCCTTCATGTCTAATCCAGTGTGCTGCAGTGCCTCTTATCTGTAATTATAATGAGCGGTGTCATTAGTGTCAGGGTAACGGAGCAGGACTGGTACATGGAGTCCAATCAACACTGGTTTGCCTCCTTATGTTTGCCAATTTCTTTCTAGACATTTGTATTCCGAAAGAACTGTGTCAACCCAGTGGCCTCAAGTTGTTGTTTTCTTGTTGTTATTGTTGCCACAGAGTTCACGCTGCCGCGGTAAGCGATTCATACTGCAGCTCGCGCGTGTGTGCACGCGTGTGCACCGGCGTACCCACAAGGCTGTGCACACGTGTTCTATCCTCTCTTCAGTTAAATGTTCCAGAGCCCCGCCCCTCCTCTCCTGTCATTGGTCGCCCCAATTTGTATTCCAAGCGTGACACCTGCCGTTCCTCATGGTCTCTGCTTATCTGAATTACCTTGGCAGTGAAGCGCCGTGGGCCATTCCACAATGCGATCTGAACAATGGCCGTTAATGTGGTGACCATAAAGGAGCACTTAATGTAATATTATTGGTATTTGCCATTGAATCTTGTCCCAAGGCCAGTGGGCCAGTGCAGCCCATGTCGAGAATAACGAGAGCCACTGATGAGTTTGGAAATGGATTTGTGAGGCGGCATGGCAGTTTCCAGACACTCACATATGCTAATGACCGCAGACATTCACATATGCTAATGACCGCAGCCACTCGCATATGCTAATGACCGCAGACACTCGCATATGCTAATGACCGCAGCCACTCGCATATGCTAATAACCGCAGACACTCACATATGCAAATGACCGCAGCCACTCGCATATGCTAATGACCGCAGACACTGATATATATGCTAATGGACAACGGAGGTGGTGCCATTTAGGGCCTATTTGTTAATGCCGCGTCATTTGGGGTAATGTAATATTAGTGCAGGACACAGCTCCACTTATCAGGACCATTTGCAGAAATGGAGCTTTGAGTGTGCAAATGACTTCCAGCTACGCGTCTGCAAATATTCTGGGTGGTTTTACAGATGACAGCCAACCTGACGCAGGAGCTGGAAAAAGAGGAGTGAAAAAAGCAGGCGAGGGTTTGGGGGTATTGGGGGTAGTGGGGGGGTGGTATGGGGGCACTGAGTGTATGGGGGTATTGGGGGTGGGGGATGGGAGGGTATGGGGATATTGGGAGGGTGTGGGGATATTGGGGGCGGTATGGGGCACAGGGTGTGGGGTAATGGGGCATTGGGAGTGTGTGGGGGTAATGGGGGTGGTATGAGGCACTGAGGGTGTGGGTGTAATGGGGGCGGTATGGGGGCACTGAGGGTGTGGGCGTATTGGGGGGGTGATATGGGGGCACTGAGTGTGTGGGGTAAAGGGGGGTGGTATGGGGGAACTGAAGGTGTGGTGTAATGGGGGCGGTATGGGACACAGAGGGTGTGGGGTAAAGGGGGGTGGTATGGGGCACTGAGGGTGTTGGTGTATTGGGGTGATATGGGGGCACTGATGGTGTGGGGTAATGGCAGTAGCGAACCGTGACCTTTAAACCTGGGCCCGCTACCCCCCCCCCCCTCCCCCCCGAAAATTTTTTTTTCCTTTCTTAATAAACTAAATAAAGAAAAACTGAGACGACAGTACAGCTTTAAAAACGCAATAAACAATAATATCTGTACTAAATAACATCTTAAGCAAAATAAGTTTCCAAACAAAATAAGGTTCACAGCTCCGTGGTTCTCGGAAGCGGAATATGTAAACAACGCGCACGAGGACGTCAAAGGGACGAATCGAAACTAGCTAGCGATGGTGCTAACGACAGCTAGCGTCGCCACAGCGGGCGGAAATTATCATACAGTTAAGCCCGCCCACTAAGAGAGAAGATATGATTGGTCAATTTTGCTGTCATTTGAAACTGGTATTGCGCTGAATTATAACTGCCAGGCCCTCTGTAAACGAACAGCGGGCATCACAGTCCTGATAGGGGGGGAGACACAGGCTCACAGGCTTCCACTCAACCCCTCACCTTCCAACACAGATTGAATAGACACGGGTGAATATTTTATTTGCTTATATTTTTGTAATTGTTTAGATGTCGAATGTCAAACTGTAAGTAGATAAAATAAAATTGGATAATTATATATATAATGCTTTAAGAATATTTTAGGCCCTCTGAGAGGGCGTAGAGGGCCCTGACGGTTCCCCACTGGGTAATGGAGGCAGTATGGGACACAGAGGGTGTGGGGTAAAGGGGGGGTGGTATGGGGGCACTGAGGGTGGGGGGGGTAATAGTGGGTTGGGAGGGTGTGGAGGTATTGAGGGGTGGTATGGGGGTATTAAGATTGGTTCAAATAGTTTTGTAAGTGTAGGAGCGCTCCTGACAAACAGTCTCTCACTGCTCATTCACCCTCTGGGAGCACAGGAACTCTTTGGAGAGAAGACAGAGTTTTTTTAACTCTCATTTTTAAGTGCCAAGACTGATCATTTTTATTACCCCCTTCGACTGAGCTGGTCAGGCCCACACCAGTGTGTGTTTGGACGGAGCTGGACTCATAGCAGTGTGTATTTGGACTGAGCTGGTCAGGCCCACACCAGTGTGTGTTTGGACGGAGCTGGACTCATAGCAGTGTGTATTTGGACTGAGGTGGTCAGGCCCACAACAGTGTGTATTTGGACTGAGGTGGTCAGGCCCACAACAGTGTGTGTTTGGACGGAGCTGGACTCATAGCAGTGTGTGTTTAATCTTTTGCTACAGATTTTTTTTTGTTGTTTCTTTGCTGTTGGGACAGGGACATTGTAGTCAGCATTTACACAGCAAGTTAAGCACAGTCTTGCAGTAGGGTTTATTGTGAGTGTGTGTGTATGTGTGTGTGTGTGTGTGTGCGTGTGTGTGTGTATGTGTGTGTGTGTGTGTGTGTGTGTGTGTGTGTATGTGTGTGTGTGTGTGTGTGAGGAGAAAGAAGGAGAGAAACAGAGACAGATGGAGATGAGAGATAAAGAAAATGAAAGAAGAGAGAGAGAACGAAAGAGAGCCAGAGCAAGAGAGAAAGAGTGAGAGAGAAAAAGAGAGAGAGAGAGAGAGAGAGAGAGAGAGAGAGAGAGAGAGAGAGAGAGAGAGAGAGAGAGAGAGAGAGAGAGAGGGAGAGAGAGAGAGATTGGCTCACTGTCCTGAACCTCTTGCCAGACTGTTTCCTTTGCTCACCAGCACTGTACTCAATTACCAGTCCCCCTCCAGCTGTATGGGGAGCAGCCCCCTGGCCACTGGATCCTTAACCTTTTGCAGAGTCAGTGCACACGTTTCCTCCCAACACACCCCCCACACCGCCCCCCCCCCCCCTCCCCTCCCTCCCCCCCCCCAAACAGTGGCTCTGAAAGAGAGTACAAACGTATGTAGCCTCCACACTTCTGTTCTGCCTGGGGTTCTTTACCACAGACTTGGGCAAATGAGGAAAATGGATGCTGCTCGTGTGTGTGTGTGTGTGTGTGTGTGTGTGTGTGTGTGTGTGTGTGTGTGTGTGTGTGTGAGTGTGTGTGTGTGTGTGTGTGTGTGTGTGTGTGTGTGTGTGTGTGTGTGTGTGTGTGTGTGTGTGTGTGTTTTGTTGGGCATGTGAGCATATGTAGGCATGTGTTTGGGTGTGTGTGTGTGTGTGTGTGGGTGGATGGGATGATGTGTGTATTTGGGTGTGCCCATGTGTGAGTGTGTCTGACTACGAGTGCACATGTGCAAGTAGATGTGTGGTGGGTGCTTGTGTGTGTGAATGTGAATGTGGTTTTATGGGTTTGTGTGTGTGTGTGTGTGTGTGTGTGTGTGTGTGTGTGTGTGTGTGTGTGTGTGTGTGTGTGTGTGTGTGTGAGGGTGTTTGGACAGGCATTTCTTTATGTGGTTGGAGCTCTGGAGCTTTTCCCAGTGCCCTGTAATTATTAGAGATTTTTAGGGTTACTGGATGCATCAGTGTGGAACGTCTACACCCAGGTAGTACAAGCGCTGGCTTCCTTCTAGTTTATTCAGTCCGCTGAAAATGCACGTCTGTATAAATGAAGAATGGGAACCCTTTCTTGGATTCATTGTAAAATAATCTAGTTGTATTTCATATGCGCTGCATCTGTGAAAATTCCTGGTACCATCTTTCCCGTCGGTCATGCTTAAGAGATTCTACAGGTGAAGGACTGAGAGGGATCCACGCTGCATTAATCCTGGACGCCCAGCCTCCCACGGTGTGTCTGTGCCATTTAATATCCAGCCTGGTCCACACGTTCACGCAGAGCCTGTAATTTGGCGGTGAGATGGAACCTTGTAATGATGCAGTGCTGTGGGTTGGGGTGGTGGTTTTTGGGGAGGGTAGGGGTCTCCGAGCTCGAGCCTGAACCTCCCCCAGCTACATCCACAGGCACACGCCATGAGACGGGGGTGTCTCGGGGCCGCAGCCAACGGTCTCCACACCTTTACTTTGCGTTTTGGCGGGAGAGGGCAGAGGTGACTTCATCTGTTACACCACAGGCTGGCTGGGCTTGAAGTGTGGGAAACATTCTCAAAGGAGCTTTCAAAGGAAAAGGGCTCGATTGCTGAGGAGCGATTTCGGTGGCTACTTCCTGCAGTGCGGTGAATCGTGAATAATTACACCCCTCAGTTTGGCCTAAGTTGAAAAAATGGCCTTCTGTAACTCTTTAAAAGCAATTTCAGCAAATGTAGAAAGATTGTAATTACACACAGAGCTTCTCCAAGCGTCAGGAGTGTTTCTTGTACTACTGGAACAGAACCAGCCGTCCTGTATGGAGGTTCTGTGGAAGATCTGGAAGAAGGATGAATATACCAGCCAGACAGAGGAGGGTGGAGCAAGTAACGAGATGGGTGGAGCTGGGGACCAGCCACCCACAGCTGGGCATGTGGCCCTTTTCACTGCCTCGGATCAGAACCAGCACTGGGAAGCCACTTTGCCAAAAATAACCCATTACTCACTCTGTGTGTGTGTGTGTGTGTGTGTATACGTCTGCGTGCATGCGTGCGTGGAATAATTAATGCGAGGAAACAGCAGTCGGTGTTCTCATTATTTCTCGAACATTGTGATGCCAATTTGAAATGGAAGATTGTCTATCTGGATAAAGTGAGCACGCCCAGCTTCATTTGACAGAGTCAGTAGCCACTTCCAAGTCTTTAAAGTCCAATAGAAGCACGTTTCCACCACTCTTCTGCTCCAGTGGCCCAGAAGCTGCTCTGGTCTTGTAGAGGAGGTTTCTCTCCAGTTGCTCTGCTCCCACTCCACATCTCCCGCTCTGGGGCCGCACCTCTATTCTGCATGCACATCATTTATTCATTAATTGGAGGAAGAGTCTGTTCACCTGTTTTATTAATGTGTGCAGTGATGGGGAATTATTTTAGTATCCAATTAGATGCTTATTTACACCTGGTGAGTCGCCTTTCTCCCCAGCTGAGTGTTTTAATGAAGTGAATTACAGGGGAGACATAGTGGAATGCATTGTCTGCACCGCTGCCTCGCACGCACACGTGTGTGTGTGTGTGTGTGTGTGTGTGTGTGTGTGTGTGTGTGTGTGTGTGTGTGTGTGTGTGCGCGTGTGCATGTGTGCGTGTGTGTGTGTGCATGTGTGCGTGTGTGTGTGTGTGTTAAGCCAGCAGAGCCCAGGTGTCCGTTCCTCTCCTCCACGGTTCCTCAGAGTACTGTGAGCTGCGGCGTGTCTGTCTGCTGGTGTGATTGGCACCCGCCATGGAGTTAAGGGCTGCTAAAGGTCCTCCATCTTCTTCAGGGCTTTAGTTTAATCCATTCCACTCTTCAGATTCCCCCTCACGGGCACAGGAACCAAGGAGTCTCTGAGGCGGGGGCCGTGGTGGGGCGGGCGGGGGCCGTGGTGGGGCGGGCGGGGGCCGTGGTGGGGTGGGGGCTTGAGCCGCAGGGCGGAGGCACTCTCCACTGACACAAACACCACACCACACACTTGTCAAGGGAGGCACGAGATGATCATGAGTTGAGTGGCGCTGACACACACACACACACACACCCTCCTGACTGTCCACCGCCCTGGAGGGGACGAGAGGTCTAATGGAAACGGGCAGGTAGCCAGAGTGTCCCCAGACCCCCGTCCTCATCCTGCCCCACTGCTGCCCCCGCCCCGCCCTTGCCTCCTCCACCCGCGTTACCGGCCCTAGGAAAGCTAGTCGCACCCGTCAGCACCATCAGTGGCGGGATCGGCGCGTTGGTTTATGTGTGTACGGTGGCTGTGGCCGTCTGAGGTGTCGGGGACGAGACGGACGAGGCTGGACAGCGGAGGACAGCTGCAGGTGGAAGACACTTCGCCGGTGTGTGTTCCTCACATGGAGCTGAAGCCATGTTGACGTGGCATGCTGAAAGGGCCGAGTGAGCGTGCTGCTGGCAGGCCTTACCGTGTCCGTCCCCCAGGGCCGGAGCAGCCGGAGCGCAGACAGGCAGGCAGAGCCTCAGACAGCCGACAGCGACGTCCCCGCCGATCGCAGTGAGCAGGCAAACAAACAGGCTATGAATGTGGATTAGACCCAGGCCTCCCACTGCAGGGCCAGGCCTGTTTACATGCATTTGTGTGGAGACTCTAAACAGGAGCTGAGGGCCAACCTTTGCCCCGGGGGCCCGCAGACAAGTGAGGGCCCAGCAGAGCCAGACCCACTTCATCCGGCACAGCAAATGACAAAGCAGCGGCAGAACAAGCCCGCAGGGATGTACCGACCCCCCTTTCCCCCCTTCGCCCATTGCCACGGTGACAGCCTCACCATCGTCTCTGTTTACTAAGCCAACGGCAGGCAGTGTTGGGAGTGCAGGTCGTCACGGAGACAGGTCTTCCCTCACAATCATGGGTCATGCCGGCTGTCACAAGGTCAGGCACAAGCCCGTCTGGTCGTGCCGACTACGGGTGTCTCCTCTCCTCGCCGCGTCCGCGCGGTTCAGAACGCCGCCTCATTTGATTTTAATTGCCAAATCTCAAAACCAAAACACCATTAATTAAGTCAGACAGAAGCGGCACGCATTTACTTAATACACCTTCTACCACAGCCTGCCTGGTCCCAGCTGTCACTGGCTCAGTGGCCAGGATGCTAAAGCCCACTACAAATCAGACATCTTACTGGACCAGCGGAGTGCTGACCGGTTCTGTAGCCACATCAGCGATGTGGATCACAGACCAGCCGTGGTGTTTGAATGTTCCAGATCCTCCAAGCAGCAGCAGGCAGGAACTTGTCTTTCAGAGATATCTCCAAATGCACGCACACACACACACACACACACACACACACACACACACACACATCCTTCACTCAAGTGTGCGTGGTGCACGCTTTGCCGAGTTCATCTAGCCCTGTCCATTTGTGTGTGTTTGTGTGTGTGTGTGTGTGTGTGTGTGTGTGTGTGTGTGTGTGTGTGTGTGTGTGTGTGTGTGTGTGTGTGTGTGTGTGAATGTGTGTGACAGTAGCCTCTGACGGAACCTCTACATGTGCCTTGAAGTTCCCGGTCCCAGAAGTCGTGAATATTTCATGCCTTTGGTGTCTGCCTTGCTGTTCATACTACTGCTGGTTTTGTTTTTTTGTTGTTGTTGTTTTTTCGTGGGTTCAAAGCACTCTGCATGTGTTCTGTTGCTTGGTTTTTCCATTTAAAAGTGCTATCAGATCACCTTTCCACACACCATGTGGAATTCATTAGGTCTTGCCTAAATTAAGGGCACGACACAGATTTCGGGGAGGGTGGGAAGAGTAGCAAGGACAGTTTTGCAATTTAAGGCCCTTCTGTTTCAATTTACTGCCTCCCAAATTCCTGCCAGCTTTCCGTGACTGAGGCGGCAGTATACTTCACTGCAAGCCAGCCCGACTTTAATTAGCAGTGGATCCAACTCTGATAGGTTCTTTACTTTCCAGATGGAAGACTTGTGGCGAGGAGAATGACAGGTGTTGTCAGCAGTGCCCTCGCCTTACGCACATCTTGTGGAGATCTGATACTTTTCTGTTCAGTTAGTTGCTTGTTGCTTATTTACCGTACTTGTTTGCCTGCGAGCGTCTCAAAAGCAGCCATGACAGAGAAGTTCGTTTGAAACGTGTTCACTGTGTCGGCTGCTCTGTGTCTTTTTGCCTCTGCTTGCGGACAGTAAGCAAGAAGAACCCAGGAGCTCACGGTAAGACACTTTTAGAAACCAAACTAGAATATGAAAAAAGAGACAGGCACTTTCATCCTGCAATCTTTGTATATCTGAAAATAAGCGGTATGAGAGTCTAGGGCAGGATTTACTGTTAATGGCAGGGTTATTCTAGTCATTAAAACACAGCGGGGGGGGGGGGGGGGGGTTTCCATTCTGTGGAATGCTGAGTCCGTGACTGGAATGCTGAGTCCTGAACTGACAGAGTCCAGTGGGGCCACGTAACACACACCCTTGGGTGCCCGCGTGTCCAGTGGGGCCACGTAACACACACCCTTGGGTGCCCGCATGTCCAGTGGGGCCACGTAACACACACCCTTGGGTGCCCGTGTGTCCAGTGGGGCCATGTAACACACACCCTTGGGTGCCCGCCTGTCCAGCGGGGCCACGTAACACACACCCTTGGGTGCCCGCGTGTCCAGTGGGGCCACGTAACACACACCCTTGGGTGCCCGCGTGTCCAGTGGAGCCGTGTAACACACACACTTGGGTGCCCGCCTGTCCAGCGGGGCCACGTAACACACACACTTGGGTGTCTCCTTCACTGCTGCACACTCCCTGTTGTTAAAGGCAAGCTTGTCATATACCTGAATAATGAACACACAACTAATCTGTCTACACTGCACGGAGAAATCAGCTCCACATTGATTGCTCATAAGAGACAAACTAGAGGATTAGCATAGATAGATGTGTAGACTGGTGCAGAACCTTCTAGAAGGTGATAAGGACACTTGCAAGGAGATCATGTCCTTACAGTGTGGTGCGCTTGCTCACTAAGAAAACGATGCCAAAGTAGCCCTGGCTTTGAGAGGACTGCAGCTAGACGTAATTCAATTACGCCAGGACAAGGCTCGCCGGAGAACACGCGCACGCTCGGAGAGAGAGATAACCTAACTTAATATTCATGAACTGATATCATTTACAAAGATAAATTGCAAAACAGAATAGTCAAGGAGCCTTTGAGGGGAAGAAAAGGACATGGCGTCCCTGAAGATTACGAGGTTGGGCGTCCTTCAGGAGAGGGCTTAAGGAAGCTGCATGTGACACTCAACCTCCTGATGTTGCTGGAGATCACAGCTTGGAGAAGCTGCTGTCGGACAGATCCCTGGCGGATTTGGCTGCCTTCACGAGGCACAGGCAACATAAACAGAGAAAGCACAGAGTGAGGCGACAACAGGGGGAAAAAAAGCCTCCAAAGCTGCCACTTACATGAGAGAAGCCATGGGTGGGCACCAGCGCTCTTCACGACTCTCACACACACTGTGGCATCGCACTCCCTTTCAGCGCACTGTAAGAGCACATGTGAAGAGGCTTCTAATAATATCTGCATGTGGTGCAAAGAGCTTTTCATTCCTCACATAGGACAGGACTTGACACAGCGGAATCAGATCAGACTGTGTGGAGCTGTCCCCTGTCCAAACACACACACACACACACACACACACACACACAAATAAATCAGATGAAGAAATAAACACTTACTCATCTGTTCCGAGGGTTTTAATTCACTGAATTGGCATTGAGAAGTTTTCTCTGCTTCCATTCGGTGTTGAAGTGTGGAAAGGCGTCGGATGACACGTAACCGCTCAGAACAGGACTGAAGAAATAATGATACGTTCTAATAATCACAGCGTTATGCCACAAAATGCAGACTGCTTTTCTTTGTGTCCTGGAAGTGTCAAATTTGTAGAAACACTGGCCAACTGTACTTCATTAAAAAACTAATTATAAAAAGCATGTAATCAACAAACCTTAATGTCACACTATTAAATTAACTCTGCAAAGAAGTTTGGTATTAGTATTACCTCATCGTGTCATTTATTTGTTTATATTTACTAATTGCTAGTTTTTTACGTTACTCATACATATTTGTTTTAGCAGTGATTTAAACCCACCAATATTTCTATTGCCTTTATTTGTGGCACTGTTTAGCAGCTCTATTGTGTTAGCCTGTTAGCTTATTACTTTTACAAAAACAAAATATTGTAATACATTTCAAGCAGTGTGAAAATTAAGGAGTTGTGATACAATGTGTATGTCATGTCATCCAAAATATATCCCATAATGCTTTTAAGAAATTGCATGTATGTATGGCTCCGTAGTTCAGTGGTTAATGAACTGGGAGTCCCTTTATGTGTATGACAGTATATTATATTATTGAAATCTTTCCCCTGCACTGCAAATGGCTTTTTCCACCATGTACCAGTGAAACAAAGAGAGCGTCTTTGCTCGCTGTGTGTTCACTGGCTAGTGTTTGGATAGTTTTAAATGAAGGAAGAAGGCCGAACACAAGCGTCCATGACTAGGTGCCCCACTCTGGAGCTGGTGATGTTTCAGACCAAGTCGGCTATTATCTGCACACTGGGCTTTCAGCAAATGTACATTCATACATAACAAACATTAGTATTGCATCTAAATGAAAACCAACGCTCTGTGCCTTAATGTCTGTAAAATCGGAATCTGAATACTTTATTGATCCCTGAGGGGAAAAGCAGTTCTAGCCATAGCAGTGCTGTATTGTGAATATAGTTACAGAGCAAAACACACACTCTGGCCCACTGTGCTGTAAAATGTCATGGTATCTCCTACTTAATGGTTTAAAGAGGCCATAATTGGACCTCATCAGGGTCTCATTTTCTTTTCCCATCTTTATTGGATCCACACAATCCTTTGTTACATCTTTGTTAATCCATTGTTACATCATTGTTAATCAATTGTTACATCTTGTTGCATCAACTCCAAGGAGGAGAGTATTAGGTAATAAAGCTTTATGTTTGTGCTGGGGGGGGGGGCTCTTTAAAGATGGGGGGATTACTGAAAAACCCATTATAGCTGCTAGAAAGAGCCCGAAAAGTTCAAAAAGTGAGCAAAATTCAGCTCACATACCTCCATGCTGCATTTAGTCAAAGTCAACATCAAAGGCTGGATCCTTGTATCCAGCTCTGTAACAGAAGTTCTCATTTCCATATGATTTCAATATTTCATCTATTCTCTAATTTCCCTACTGGAAGAATGAAACAGATTTAATAGTCACTCTTAAATTTTTCACAATTAGAATACAGATAGGCTTGGCTCATTTTAAAAATGTAAAAAAAAAAAAAGTACATTTTCATGGAAGAGTGATTCACCGTAACAGTCAAATGGGGCGGGAGAGGTAACGCGGACCTTTCAGCCATGGCATAGCAATAGCGTCAAGGGATCAATTATTCAGAGCGCTCTCATGTGAGTGGGGTGGATATGAACCAGACAAAAACAACGAATTGAGCTCCTCGACTTGGGCGTACTCCAGAGCGCTTGAGTTGGCGGTGAGCGTGGAGGTTCGACTTTGAAGAGATCTTCAACCTCCACTCACCCATGTGGAACTAATTAGCTTTTTGGTTGTGTTAAACTGGGATGCCATGTTTTGTAAAAGGTCATTCATAAATTCAAGAATGCAGCTTATGGAATGAGTCCACATGCTTACAGCGCATTTCAAAATAAGCACTCGCACATGTGCACCCACAGCAGCTGTACAGAAGGAGTGGCTGTGTTCACAGAGCTGTCTCTAAGAGCTGTCTGTCTCTCAGAGCTGTCTGTCTCACAGAGCTGTCTGTCTCACAGAGCTGTCTCTTAGAGTTGTCTGTCTCAGACCTTTCTGTCTCTCTGAGCTGTCTCTTAAAGCTGTCTGTCTCACAGAGCTGTCTGTCTCTCAGAGCTGTCTGTCTCTCAGAGCTGTCTGTCTCTTAAAGCTGTCTGTCTCACAGAGCTGTCTGTCTCTCAGAGTGCCCCTCTCACTCCAGCTTCTATTCTCTGTCTCTTCTCACTAGATTCGGACGCTCCGGCAGACCCAGTGGCTCCTGTGATAGTAATCGCCCCCAGGAACACCACGGTGACGGCAGGGGTGAGCGAGGCCACGTTGGAGTGTGTGGCTAATGCACGGTGAGCAGGGCATTATGGGAGCACTCCACTTGTTCTCAGGGAGAAGCGCGCGTCCGTAACCAGCCATTCCCAGCCATTAGACAGCACACGAGGCAATCAAACCCCACTCCTTAAATGTCTGCCATTTTAAGGCCACTTTAAGGGAAGAACTTTAAAACTCACATCTGAGAACTACACACACTTTCATGTAGCAGAGAGAGATGTGAGCCCTTTCTGAGGCCATTTGTGGCTCTTCATGTTCTCACAGATTGATTTTATTTTCAATCTTCCTGTTCCCTTTCTTTCCTCCCTCTCTCTTTCACTGTCTCTCCCTCTCCCTCCCTGGCCCTGTCTTTCCTTCCCTCTCTCTCTCTCTCTCTCCCATCTCACTCTCCCTCCCCCTCCATCTCTCTCTCTCTCTCTCTCTCTCTCTCTCTCTCTCTCTCTCTCTCTCTCTCTCTCTCTCTCTCCCCAAGGCCGGTGGAGAAACTGAGTCTGGCATGGCGGAGAAACGGGGTGGAGGTGGCCAGCGGTGTGGGCACCTTCGGCCGCCGCCTGACCATCGTCAACCCCACCTCGGCGGACGTGGGCCTGTACGTGTGCGAGGCCTCCCTTCTGGACAGCAGCACAAAGCCTGCTGAAGCGAGAGCCTTTCTCTCCATTATCGGTAAGCCATCAGCCCCTCGCCCCTCCTCCCCCTCGCCCCGTGGTGGCCCTGTTGCTCTGACACGTGCTGCCGCTCGCGGGGCGACCACGGGGGTTACTCCCCAGCAGACGGAGCTCCGCACTGCCATGTTACTGTGCATAAAATCCAAATTACACAGTGTATTAGCGGCGCTAAGAGCATTTTATATCTCCCGTGCTCAACGCACGAGCAGTTCCAGCAGCATAACTATCAGTCACACACCTCTTTAAGAATATCACTCAGTTATGCAGTGCATTAGGGTGCTGCTGGAAAACACACGCTGTCATATGGCTGTTTTTGAAGCAGTGATTGTCTTCGCTCTGTCAAAGAAAGCACTCGATATGACGCTTTTTGTGGGATGTACTTAGTTGAGATGATGCAGAGTTGGAATGATTACTGATTTTCACATTCTCTTTGTGACGTGATCTCTATTTTATTGATATCACTTATTTGCAGAATGTTCTGGCTGTAGCACTTTGTTTTCTACTTAAACTTTCTTAATAAAGTAATAGAGTGGCTTAGCCTGAGAACCATCATGGGTCTTCGCCAGCTTTGTCTCTGACTTAAAAGCCCAAAGAGGGAATTGTGTGCAGTTGGCAGGCCGCTGTTTGCTACAGGTTCCATTATGAGCTCTCAGAGCCTGCACCATTAAGTCAAACAACACCCATTTTAGGCGCTCTTACAGCTAGTTCTGCTGCTGAATAACTAAGTGAGGTTTTGCATCTTTTGAAGTATTTTGATGAAAGACTAATTCTGGTTATGTTTCTGCAGACCTTTCATGGGTGTAGAGTTGCTAATGTTTAGCAATTATTATTTATTTAGTATCATATAAAAATAGTTAGCACTGTTCATTAACATCTATCAGTAAGAAATCCTGGAAGGATATGTGATTATCATCCTAGAAATATGCATAGAATCAGACCTGTAAGAGGGTGTGTTGGTGAAGACTGAGTAGGCATGGGACGTGAATGTGGCCTATCAGAGAAACAGCTCCCATAAGTCAGAGTCTGATTTAAAACTTGTCAATCCTGTAAAGCTGCTTTGTGACAACATGTTATGTGAAAAGCGCTATACAAATATATTTGATTTGATTTTGATTTGATTGGTTATCTGTTACATGTAGGATCCTACACATACATTTATTCCCTCCACTACACCATTGGCACAAGTGCCAACATCATGGGTTTTAAGCTTCAAATGTGCTGAGCGGTCATGTCTCTTAGACAGGGGATGTCACCACATCACCTGTCTTAAATGGCACAATGAAATTAAATTCTTCATCCTTCTCAACGAGCCAAAAAAACAAAAAAGGGATATCAGAGAGAGACATTTGATGGCCATAGTTATAGTGGTTTCATTAGCATCACATTCCTGGTATGTATAGGATATAGGACAGCACAGCCTCAGAAGCCATCTGTGTGTACGCCAGAAGAGGGACTGACAGTATTGGATGAAACGTCTTCTGTTGGAAAGACAAGCCAGCCACCGTCCACCTGCTGACTCATTCTGACTTTCACACCCATAACAGCTTGACTCCCACTCACAGGAGAGACATACGCTCAAGTGTGACCGAACCAAAGCACCTTGACATCACAGGCAAACGACGGGTCTGTGATTCCATGTCTGTGTGCGTGTGGAATGACTTCTGCCCACACTGACCGCTTGTTTCCCGCCGGCAGAGGCTCCCTACTTCACGGCCGAGCCCAGGAGGAAGACGATGGGAGAGGTGGAGAAGAGCGTGGACATCCCGTGCCAAGCTCGAGGTCAGTGCTCCGTCCATGTCCTCCGTCCTTTCTGTAGCCAGCCGAACGCTCGCCATGCTCACCAGCCTCGTGCAAAAATATTTCTGCACACTTTGGTTTCTTTGCCTGAACGTGCCGAGGCCTGTAGCAGAAAAGCGTTCTCTGCCCTTTGGTTACCTGTGCCCGACGGCGCACACTGACGAGGGAATTGGAAAATTGTTAGGAGTGATTTATAAAATCATTATGGCTGAGAGAATGTCAGTGTCAGTTGCCCATGAGAGGAATGGTGGCCTTTCGGTGGAGTAGTGAGGTGAGGGGTTGATGGGGAGGCCCTTTCTGTTATCATTATGTTGGAGAAAAAATGGACAGTGAAAATGGTATTGGCTTTCTGCCAGAAATATTCTCTGCCGCTTTCTCACCAAGTTTTCTAATGGTCCTGAAATGGAAGGTCGGCCCAACGGTTAGAACGGTTCTGGCGATATTCGTCAGTGTTGTGTGTCCATGTGTCACAATGCTGCGCTTAGAGAGGTTTGGGCGGGAGGGATGAGATCTTCTGAGCCTCACATGAGCTGAGCGCAATACACAACAACCCAGTTCCATCATTCTCCATCCTCCACCACGGAAAGTGGAACCCATCCATTACTTGCCTCGTGTCGGGCTCCTGAGACTGTTCACACTTTTTTTTTTTTTGGTGTTCCAAGCTCTGAAAGAATCTTTTGTTTGGATGAGTTTTCTATCTCTGCAGCAGGAGGAGAGACGCCGTGAAACCCCAGAGGATCAAGCAACTGGCTATAATGTCTAAAACCTCATTGTCTTTCCCCTGTTTGTTACATCTCTAAAACCCTGCACAAGAAAGTCCTTCAATCATGTGTTAAGGAGCAGCACTTGATGTGTTCGTTAACCAAAGCTAAATGAGTTTGAATAATCCAATCTGGTGGCTTTCTCGTCAAGTGCACTGGAGCCACTGCAAGAGATGATTTTCTCCGTTGAGTCTTTTGGTTCTTACTCAAAGCGACGGGAGAGGGGGGGGGGGGGGGGGGCATCTTTCCAGACTGCTGTAATATTCCTAAAAGTGTGAAAGTGGGTGCTACCCAGGGTTCATCTCTGATCACCTCATCTCTGTGTGATGCTCTTTTCTTATATCACACAGGGCCATTCCCCATACGCCCTACAAGCACATTTAACCTGTCTCCCCTTTTCTTCTGATGCAGTTCCCAGCCTACCTGAGCTGGGTAATCAGCCTTGCTTGAAGCCCTTGATTAAGAGGCTTATGTGAGCTGCTCATGGGAGTGGAGCAATAATGTGGACCAGCCAGGCCCAAATGGACCAGACAGGAGGGCCTTGTTATGCAGAATACAGCTATACTAACACCTGTAAAACCAGACATTTTATTGGTCTGGTTGAAGGAAGTGTGAACTATATGTATACATGAGTTGATTCATGGCAAAGAAACGGTATTAGGAGTTCAGTATCTCAGTACTGTAGATGTGATACAGTGTTCTTCTCACGTGTATGTCACGTTAGACTACTGGAATCTATGGGGAGTGGGGAAACATGTTTTTCAGGGAGACTGTTGATTTACATTTGGAGAATTGTGTGGACCCCTTGACCTCCGACCCCTGTTCACCCCCAGGAGTGCCCACGCCTAAGCTGGAGTGGTATAAGGACGCGGTGCCCCTCAGCAGGCTGGGCGAGCCGCGCTACAAGCTCACGTCTGCCGGGGGGCTGCAGGTCAGACGACTGAAACCCGACGACGCCGGAATCTTCCAGTGCTTCGCTCGCAACGCCGCGGGCGAGGTGCAGGTCCACACCTACCTGGACGTCACAAGTGAGTCAAGGGATTCCGCAGGGCTATGGCGGAGGTGGGTGGAGGTGGGCGGAGGTGGGCAGAGGTTGGGGTGTCACCACTGGCTGATGGAGACAGTCCAGGCCATAATGAAGAAAGTGTGACGGGCTCTTGGAGAGCTCGCTGCAGCCCCGTACGACACACACGCGCACCATCACAAACACACGTGCACCATCACACACGCGCGCACCATCACACACACACGCAGCATCACACACACACACGTGCACCATCACACACACACGCACCATCACACACGCGTGCTACTGACGCCTGCCTCGTGTCCGTGCCGACATACTGGCGCTTCCCGCTGGATAATCCTGCCTGGTGTTGATTGCCTTGTAATATTTTCTGTGTTAGTCATCCTCACTGCCGAAGGAGACCATCACACTGTCGGGGAAGAACACTCCTATCACACTGATAATTACATCGTCCCCACGTGAACACACTGGGAGGATTATGATAATGATTGTTAACTTCAAGCACTGACCTTTAGGAGATACGATTTCCTCTGATAACTGAATCTAGTGGAAGACAGTGGGAGAGAGCCCTGCGTGTGTGTTCCTGGCATTGGCCATTCATCACCCCAGCATACTTCATTTGAGAGGTCAGACACTCACGGCCCCAGGGCTCAGACACGACCCCAGGCAAGGGTCTCATGCCTAGAACTATTTTGCCAGTGCTCGTCCTATTCCATGGGGTGACATAATAGGAGAATAGCAGATGGCAAGCCAGCTTTCTCACAGAGCAGCGGACGTGGTATCGACGTCCATTACGCCATCTTCATGCCCGCACGCTGCCGTATTGAGTGCACGTATATCTCAGTACTGTCATTGACCAGGGGCTCAATCGGGCAGCTCAACCCCCTCCTGGATGTACTGTCGCTCTATAGATTTGTTTCATGTCAATGTGATGTGGGACAAAAGCGGTGAGTGAGTATCCTGGCACACGCTGTAACCACTCACCACACAGTCTTCAGAGAAACAGCTCCACGCCTCTTCCTAATGCCGGCAAGACCATTAGGCAAAAGAACAAAGCCGTTCTCAGAAAGCCACTACCTGGAGGGTTGAGCGGATGTGTGTGGTGGATCAGTAATGCAGTGTCCAGAGTCTCTGCAGCACTGTGCTACACAGGACATCCCACCCACGGCTGGGCACACGTGTAGGTTGTCTGGAGACAGCACACGTTTTTAGGCCAAATTAGTTCCTAAGGTTATTTCCATAAATGGGACTTTTTTTGTTTGTGTGTGTGTGTGTGTGTGTGTGTGTGTGTGTGTGTGTGTTTGCACACTTACCTCATCGATCTTTATGAAGATATACAGAAAAGGTTGAGGGAAAGTAACGTTTTAGCCAGGGTGCAATTTGAGTTGTAATGGGGTTCATTTTTCCATCTTGACTCCAAATTGATATGGCCAAAAAAATCAGCTCTGACTCCAAACAACGTTGTTTTGCCTTCAATCAGAGAAGCGTGCCACCAGCCCAAATGGATATACCTATTCATTTCCACATCTCCACTTATTATAAAATGACCTACCAACTCTCATGCAATGCTTCCATTATGGCTGCCCAATCAGAACATCCTAATGGATTCATACCGGTTGCTTACTGTTTCTGATTTGAAACGCAAATTTGGAGAAAGGGTAGAAAAGCACACACATTTCTGTCTGCTCAGAATAACAAACAGTAGTGTGGGATGAACACGGGAGTAGACTGAGACTTTAATTTAATTTCCTGTTGTTTGGGTTCTTGTAATGATTTGTGCAGGCAAGTGCAAGTGTGTGCATGCATGTGTGTGTGTGTGTACATTTGTCTGCATGCATGTGTGTGTGTGTGTGTGTGTGTGTGTGTGTGTGTGTGTGTGTGTATTTGTCTGCATGCATGTGTGTGCTTGTGTGTATATTCATTTGTCTGTGCATGTGTGTGTCTGGACATTAGTGTGTGTGTGTGTGTGTGTGTGTGTGTGTGTGTGTGTGTGTGTGTGTGTTTGTGTGTGTGTGTGTGTGTGTGTGTGTTAGATGCATGGCTGCCTGCTTGATTAGACAGGTGTTGTTGCACTATGCAGGTATGGCTCCAGCCTTCAGTGCATTGCCAGCCAACATCACTGTCACAGACGGCGCTGTAGCTACCTTCACCTGTCAGGTCTCCGGAGCTCCCAAACCAGCCATCGTCTGGAAGAAAGGTAATAATCAGTGTCCCTGCTCCCTGCACAGCTCAGAGCTGCTGGCGTTGGGCCTCGGTCAGCCGCATTAGCAGGTCCTGTCAAGCCGATTTTATGGCCAGTGTGAACGAGAATGTGGCTGCATATCGTGCCGCTGCTGTCAGGTTTTTACAAGAGTCATATTTAGTCACCTTGACTGCAGCGCGTCCTTCACCTTCGTCAGCGCAAACACGAACACAACACCGCGCACTCCTGTCGGCTTCTCCCAGCAGTATTAAACACGTCTTTTTTCACAGCTTATTGGAATTTTTTTTTGTTAGATTATTTCATACAAAATAGCCACAAATCTGTTTTTATGTGCTAGCACTATTTTGGCTTCATTCATAAAGTCATTTATATTTTCGAGTCCTCCCAATTACGTCCAGTGCAGCGCTCCTAATGAGACAGGTTGGAGTGAAGCTGCTCCACCAGGATTTCTGCAGAATTTCCCTCTGGGGAAACTTGTAATAAAAATCAGCCACAGCTGAACAACTACCCATGATGCCCTGTTAATCAGTTGTGTCACTGCAGAAGTGAGCTACTGAACAGTGTGTGTGTGTGTGTGTGTGTGTGTGTGTGTGTGTGTGTGTGTGTGTGTGTGTGTGTGTGTGTGTGTGTGTGTGTGTGTGTGTGTGTGTGTGTGTGTGTGTGTGTGTGTGTAGATGCTCAGATCCTGGCCAGTGGCTCGGTCCAGATCCCGCGCTTTGCTCTGCTGGAGTCCGGCGGGTTGCAGGTGCAGCCAGTCATGCTGCAGGACACGGGCACCTACACCTGCTACGCCACCAACACGGAAGGGTCCGTCAACGCCAGCGCCGACCTCACCGTGTGGAGTAAGCACCTCCACCCGAACACCAGCCACCTCCACCACACCCGCCCAGCCCAACCCCGCCCGAACACACTCCGCATCGCTGCACCACCTACACAAGGTTCATCTGTATAGTAGAACAGGGTGGAGGTAATGACCATGAACCAGTGTCGGAGCGAATATGTTCCTGCAGAACAGGGAGAACTCATCTCCGGCAGCTCCACTGTGTCTGGGTCGGCGGGTCCGGTCTGCCCAAGCACGAACACGCCGGCTGATTCAGTGCTGTGTCTTCTCCAAGGTCGCACATACGTTTCCCAGCCTCCCACGGACCGGCGTGTCATCAAGGGGACCACGGCCATTCTGGAGTGCGGTGCTGCTCACGACCCGCGCGTGTCCGTGAGGTGGGTTGTGATGTAGGGGTCCGGGCACGGGGCGGGCACGGGGGCGGGCACGGGGGCGGGCCCTGCTACAGCTGCCTTGTCCCTTCTGATAGTAGTGTTAATTGGAATTGCCAGCCCATGCACTGTTAAGTAGATTCAAAGTGCAATCCGTTATGCTGTGAAGCTAATTCAGAGTTAATATGCAGGAAATCAGTGTAATGAAGCACTCTGGCTTCCACTGCTCTTCCCTCTCTCTCTCTCTCTCTCTCTCTCTCTCTCTCTCTCTCTCTCTCTCTCTCTCTCTCTCTCACTTTTGTTCTCTTTCACTCTCTCACACGCCCACTCTCTTTTCTTTCCCTCTTTCTTCTTACCTCGCGGTCTTCACCTGGCTGTCTGTCTCTCTCTCCCTCTCTCTCTCCCTCTCCCTCACGTTCTCTCCACCCTGTGTCCCGGCGGCCCGTCTGTGCAGGTTCGTGTGGAAGAAAGATGGCGAGGTGGTGGGCCAGTCCAGAGGGGGCAGGATCAACCTGCAGGACGGCTCTCTGCACATCACTCAGACCTGGTCGGGTGACATCGGCGACTACACCTGCGATGTGCTCTCCCTGGCCGGCAACGACTCCAAAGCCGCGCGTCTGGAAGTCATGTAAGACCCCCAGACCCCCAGATCCAGTCCGGCTGGGTGAGCTTCGCCTGCTGCTACCCAGTCAGCCTCTCTCCCGCTGCCTCATCACTTCCACCAAAAGCAACTCAAAAGCAGCCTGCTGTCGTGGGCGCTACGCGGCCAGACCGCTCTGCCTCCGTCTGTCTGCGGGTCAGGGGGCTGCACCTCTCTGCCCTCCGCGCTCTGGCGCCGGTGGACATGGCACGCCCCCCGGGGGCAGGCTCCGCCCACAACACCATCCGCTCTGCTGCCTCCTCCCTGTCAGCGGAGAGAGAAAGAACAAAGGAGGATCACAGCGGCTCGGTGCTTTTCATGCCGTCGACCACGCTCCTGCCGTCTGTGCTCGGTCCTGCGTCCCCACACGGACACGTTGTCCTCGCAGCGGGACGTTACCCACTGACCTTTCTTTTGCAACTTTTTTTTCCCCTGCATAACCTTTCTCTCCAGTTTCCAGCTGCTCTCTACATATTGCACAGGTCTGCTAATTGCAACTAATTGTGTGGCATTTGCATAATCAAAAGGTTTCGGAAGCAGCGGGGGGGGAGAACCGAGTTCCCTCTTTCATTTTTGCTTCCCTCGTTTGAACTTTCTGATATTGTTTTTTATTAATTTCGTTTCAGTGAGTTTTTTGTTGGTATTGTTGCAAAGACTTATATAACATATATAACAGATATAACATTACTGATATTGAGTTTGAGACCTTATTGAGACTGAGACATTGCTACATACATAAAATATATATATAAAGCCACAACTTTTATTCATTTTTCCAGTGTAACCTCAGAAAGGTAATTCACAAGAATGAAACTTCAGGAGCTAGACGCCATTTTTTTTATCGTGGAAGATAATGTGACTAAATTGGTGAGATACAGAAGAGAGTCCCAACCTTCAGGTTCTGCCCCTCCACCGTCCTGGTCTGGTGCAAACAGAGATTGGTTGTTGTGTGACTTCTTGACACTGAAAAGCAGCGAATATACAGAAAGAGAAAATTGCATATACTTCTCTCCACCCTGTGAGCCTGTTAGTG
Organism: Brachyhypopomus gauderio; assembly: GCF_052324685.1. Classification (NCBI taxonomy): domain Eukaryota; kingdom Metazoa; phylum Chordata; class Actinopteri; order Gymnotiformes; family Hypopomidae; genus Brachyhypopomus; species Brachyhypopomus gauderio. The sequence continues at coordinate 16,552,443 of NC_135216.1, read as the reverse complement.
GTTCCCTGCCTAGTTAGAAAAAATAAAAGGTAGTAATGAATTCTGGGGCTTTGCTGATTCTCTCTCTGGGTTTAATTTAGAGAAGAAAACAAACTTTCTCAGCTGCTGCAGGTGCTTGGGATGTGGCCACAGTGCAAAGTCAAGCCCCCCAGAAGTGATTAATATAACGATCGATAACACCACACACAAAAAGAAAAAAAAAATGAAGAAAAGACTCAAGACGATGAACACAAATAAATGTCTGCTTCCAACAAGAAGGGATTTCTGAGCTGAATTTGGAATGGCTTCCTTTGAACGCCGAGGATGTGGAGAGGAGACCTGAGGAGCCCCCCCGGGGGGCAAACTGCAGGGGGTGGGGCAGATTTCACACCCACCTGTCAAGCCAGGGCTGGCCGTCAGCTCTGGGGTCTTCTCCGAGACCCCCAGATGGCTTCATGTCAGCTTGTTGTGCGTGCATGCCTGGGTGTGTTGTTAACTCTCATCCTGCCTGGTTGTCTCTCCTCACAGCGAACTGCCTCACTCACCACGCCACCTGCAGGCCAAGCTGAACGTGGCGGACAGCCGCAGCGTGGACCTACTCTGGATGAGACCCTTCGACGGCAACAGCCCCCTGCTGCACTACGTGGTGGAGCTGTCGGAGAACAGTAAGCATGCGGCCAGCTGCACATGCCTCCTGGGGATGAGGGGGGTCTCCTGGGGCAAGTGCTGGGGTATCTGTGGGCCTCGCTAGGACAGCTGTAGGGTCTGCTGAGCGCTCTGATCAACCGGCCAGGGCTCACTGAAACACAAGCCACTGCTGACCACATCTATATAGGTCGTGATTGATCTAGAAAGCACAGACTGACTTGGCCTGCAGTGCACCCAGGTTTTTTAACAAACCCGGCGGGCTGGTCTAAATAGGGTGGGTGTTCACTGCATTGTCGACTAAAGGGAGCCCATCTCCACCACCGACCACAAGCCCCGTGGCAGAAAGGAGTGGATTGATCTGCTGTGACTGCAGGTGGACAGAGAGGAATGGCCAAGCGTGAAGGTGCGGCTCCCTCGTTCAGGGGGAAATCGTCCTTGGAAGCCTTATCAGAAACACCTATCAGAAGTCACCCTGCTAGAAAAGCTGGGGTTCATTCTCTGTGGTTCAGACACCCCTCCCCCTCTAACAAACTCTCTGCTCCTCACACAGCTCCACATGTATCTGCTATGTCCATAATTGTATTAATAGTTTAATATATATGTCCTCCAACAAAGTATACTCCCTCCCCCCCCACCACCACCCCTCAATTTTTATCTGCTTTGATCTGAACCTCATGCTGAACAGCACAACACCATCTTTTGTATTTCAGGGTAATTTCTCTAAAGACCCTGATGTTGTGTGATCTGATCATTAAGTATTAATAATTGCCTGCTTGTGTTCTACTGGGGAATTCAGGCTTAAACAAGATGTGAGATTATTAGGGTTGGTTAGAGTCCTGAGTTGGATTGAATTTGACAGCTACACTATCTCCAGCTCAACTAGCTACACTCAGAATGTGACCTACCATATTCGGGCACTGCTGTGGCTGTGTGTGTGTGTGTGTGTGTGTGTGTGTGTGTGTGTGTGTGTGTGTGTGTGTGTGTGTGTGTGTGTGTGTGTGTGCTTCTTTCTGTATGGAATTAACTTGCTTTGCGTGCTGGTGCTGTAGATTCGCCATGGAGAGTGTACTTACCGAACGTGAACCCAGCGCTGACGACGACCGTGGTGACCGGACTCACCCCCGCACGCACCTATCAGTTCAGGGTGTGTGCAGTCAATCAAGTTGGTAAAGGGCAGTACAGCACCCAGAGCAGCAGGTTAGTGGTTCGCCATGGCGACATGCCCCGCCTTTGCTTTGAATGTGATGAGGAACCAAAATGATCTCCCACATGAAAATAAAAGTGCGGTCTATTTTTTCCCTACTGATGTGAGTAAACAAATAGATAAAATTATGCATATTGACTTCATGCTGTAGTTGAGGCTTCTGTGATCTGAATTTAGATGAAGCCCTAATCTGCCTTGCGTCCAATGATGGCGCCTGAACCGTGTATCGTGTCTCTATTGGAACAGCGTTAGATCGCACACGGACACACGGGGCACTCTGACTTCATGTGCTCACATCTCGTGGTGTCGCAATGCTGCTCCAACCGTGCTGAATCCAGCACACGGACACGACTCCACAGAACCCCACTCAACTCCGGCACATGGTGGTGGTGGGGTTAAGGGTGGTGGAGTCGTTTCGGACCGACCCATTCTCACCCCGCTGTTGCTGCCCGTGGCCCCGGGCTAGCCGTGCCCTGCCTGGCCTGTTGCCGCAGGCCGCGGCTGCCCTGAGCTTGCCCGGCCCGCCAGCCCTTATCTGTGCCAGACGTGCTAAAACTCTGCACCTCAGCTCAGAGTGGGAGGGTGAAGACGTGCTGTTACTTCACGCCCTCAATAGCACCTTCTCACTTCGAAATTAGTCGCTTCTCCTTGTCTGGATCCAAAGTCTCGCGCCCAGATATAAATAGTGAGCTTAACACATTCCGCTTCGCCACAAGCTAAACACGCAGTGAGGCAGGAAGTTGGTTGTTTGGAGGAGATGTTTTGGATCTGAAGTTATATCAGGTGTTATATCAGGGGCTGTGAAATGTTCTGTTTAATTTCTACGATGTCTGAAGGCAGATGTGGTAAAAGCAAGCGTTTGTGAGCTGGTGTCCTCACAGAGGCTCTCTACTACCTTCCCACATGCTGATTATTTCTGCCTTTTATCAACACATTGTTCCCAAATGAACAATATAAGGTCGGCCGCACAATAGAAAGTAACTTGTAAAATCCAACTATTAGACATTTTAACTTTTGGTTATACTTTCTGAATACATATTTTTATTACATTATCTCTGTAAAATATTCATGTCAGCAAGGTTAATATCAGGGCATAATCTAATGAGGGGACTTATTCATTTTTAAAGAGCTGTAGTAGCTTTTTAACTTGTGCTTCTTAACTCTTGACCTCAATTAATGCTTAACTTTATCAAGAAAACCCATTCAGTAGTCGGTAATTTTGGTGAAACCATTTGGAGTTCTGGAAGTGAATGTTCAAGCAAACTTGTCCAAACCTCTTCATACCTGGCTCACAGAACGGCCTACCGTTGGCACGGTGATCACGCCTGATCATTATTAGGACACAGGTGCATGATTAATATGTGAAGCGTTGTGTCTTTTGGCTTCCGTTCATCTTGTCGAACGACATTTCCTCCGGTTGGGAGAGTACGGTGGAATATCTGTGCACTCGCTTTACCAAAGAGGCTGAATTTGAACCCTGGCCAAGTCCCTGGCTCTAGAGCGGCACCCTTCTGATGAAGACAAAAACACAAGATGGAATACAAACCCAAACTGCAATTCCCACATATAATTGCGCTTCTTTCCTTCCCATATGTGGCACTGGGCCAGACTCTTCCTTGGGAACGTGATTATTTGTTTCTCTGTGGAGACGTCTGATGCGGCGACCTAGCTGGTGTCAGGCGGCGTGCGGGAGCTGCTAAGAGTGGAGCCTTGAAGGAGCCCATCATTCTTCTCTCTGCATGCTGTCACATCTCTCCTTTCCAGCCTTATTAAGCAGAGGCAGCCATAAACGTCTGACAAGGCCATAAAACTACACCCGAGCAGACATCCCATAATGAGCCTGCGCTCACCACGCAACGCTCCTGCCCCCTGTTTACCTGCCGCTGTCTTTTCGTTCGCAATGAGGGTCTCTAGGCAAAAAGCTGCCATGAATATTCAACTCCTAACCAGAGATTGCATGATCCTTCAAGCCTTCCTGCGGATAGAGCCGTCCACTGACAACCAAGGTGCTGCGCGGACTGCGGATGATGAAGTGACCGCCTCTCCTAGGTTGTTCTATTACCCCCCCATCTCTGCCTCTGGCCCAGGCCTGCATGTGGAGCATGGGTCAGGGGCAAATAAATGCCCCACTACTCTGCATTGCTTATGGGGAGGAGCAGACGTTTAATGGCCAGTCTTGCGCTTTGTGTAACCCCAACAAACTCGTAAATCCTACATGAAGGACAGAGCAGACCAGGCAGAGGCTGTTTCAGTGCAAACTGTTTGAGCAGCTCCTCCGTATGGTCGTGATTAGGTAGATTTACTGGGGAGAGTGTCCGACACCGGCTCCATGATATTGGCTATTGAGGGCATTAATTATGAAATGGACTTCTGGGGAGAAATAACAAGTCGTGGGAGTTTAAAGAAGGCAGCGACTATAAATCTGACATAATCCAGTGATCCCATTAAAATTTAATGCAGATTTAACTGTCCATTAGCATGAAACGCATAGAGCGGACTGAAGCCACGGACATGATGAAGTAATTCCATTAATTATAAGAAAGCACATATTTGTACAGGAGGAGCAGGGCCGTGGTCTCAAGGCGTCATTTATGTCTGAAAATGTCATAATGCAGCGTTCTCTACTTTTGATATTATGAAATTTGTTCACATTTTAGTACGTATGCGTTTCAGTTTCACCCGGCCTTCAACTCACCAAAGAAACAGGTCGGAAGCCATTTGGCTAATGGACTGCCATTACGGCTCAAAAGTGTTAGCATGTGTTGCTCTCTCAGCAGGGGCCACGGCAGGCACAGTTACAGAGCTCTATGCCATGCTGGGAAAGGCCCTGGCTTTGAACCCACCCCATGCTGTGCGGGGAAGAGAGGGGCCCCAGAGTAGGGCAGTGGGGGCAGTGGGGCCCTTGCGCTGAGTCTCCTCTGTCCCGACGGATGCACGGGAGCCAGGGTCTGGCTGTCTCATCTGAAAGTGCTTCTGCCCAATGAACCTTTACCAGAGGAGAAAAGAGGAGCAGAAAGCGCACGCTCTCCCAAATCCTTCGGCAAATCCAGGAGGAGCTCCAGGGAGACGGTGGCAGCGGAATACCGACCCCGTGGTTTGGGGCGGAGGGATCTGGGCTGCTTTTAGTGGAGGGACACTTTTCCAGGAAAGGCAAGGGTCTGAGTGCTTCTTGAGTGGGTGGATATGTCACGGTGAGCCAGACTGAAAAGGCACTTCTGACCAGAGGGTTACACTTTTTCATCTTAGCCGGAATATTGCTGTTAAGGCCTACAGCGAATCAGCTAACTTGAATTCAGACAGAAAATGAATCAGTTATGTAAGGTCACGTGCACATGCGTGTGTGCCTTTGGGTTTGTATGTGGAAAACGACCTTTTGAACGGCTGAATCAGAGTTTGGCGCTGTTCGTGTGATCTACTCTGGCTTTCCCCACAGGTTGATGCTGAGGGAGGAGCCTCCCAGCGCTCCGCCCAAGAACATAGTGGCCAGCGGCAGGACCAATCAGTCCATCATGGTGCAGTGGCAACCTCCTCCAGAGCCTCAGCTCAATGGCGTCCTCAGGGGTTACGTCCTCAGGTAAGGCACTCTGTTGATGGCAGCGTCTGCTTTTATATCGGGGAAACAAGCAGCTCTTTCAAAGTGTCATGTTCGGTGCTGTCCAGTCCCAATTACCTCACGTTCATAATGACAGTGTTTATGAAAACCTGTGATAATAAAAAAATAAATAAAAAATACGCTTTAAAAGCCCAGTGATGGCCCTTCTGTGGACCCACCAAAATGCTGCGTTTAAGATGGTAGTGATTCTTATGGTTCTCTCGGGGGCTGGCGTGAGACCGAGGCTGTGAGATTCTGACGGGAGGGGTCAACTACCCCTGTGACGGCTGGAGCACCAGGACATGGGAAGGGAGGCAGAGGGGGGCGAGCACCTCACAGTTTTGAACAGAGGCAGCGCATGTGACAGAACGTCTGTGTAGACGGCCAGCACACACTAGTCTGGACCCCAGCATGTACTGTACTACAGTAATAATGGGATGAGCAGAGATTTGTGGGTTCTCGTTCGCCCACTGCTACGTAAACACCTGACAGCCCTTCTAGGAAACGCTACAATGCCTTCTGGATCTTTCATCCCCCATGTTCAGCTCGCTGACTGTCCCCTCTTCCAGAGAACAACATAAATATCACTGCGTGTTGATAACAGGGTGCTGGACATGGAGTAACACTCAAAACGGGATTCCTCTAGTGGGGTGGGAGAGAGGAGGCCTGATTACTGCCTGTTGAGTGGCTTCTAATGGAGAAGCGACCTGTGAAGAAAGCATTGTGGCTAACTGCTCTGGCATCGATTCTCCTCCTGCACCACAGATATCGGCTGGCGGGGCTCCCCGGCGAGCACCAGCAGCAGAACATCACCAGCCCTGAGATAAACTACTGCCTGATCACGGAACTCATCATCTGGACACAGTACGAGATCCAGGTGGCAGCATACACGGCAGCAGGCCTCGGCGTCTTCAGCCCGCCCGTCATCGAATACACGCTGCAGGGAGGTGAGACCCTCCAGCCTCCGTCGGCCTCCTCTCCCGCTTTATTTCCTTTGTTTAGGTGAGCCGGCAGACAGGGAGATGAAGGAAGGTCACTCACGCCAGCCTAGAAAAGGCGCGCGCTAGCCGCTAAAACCGCACGCCGGGCCGCCCTGCTGGGACGGAGAGCGGTGTCTGGCTGACACGTTTACATTCGTTTGTCGTGTTCGTTTGCCTTTCTGCAGCCGAGTCCAGTGTGGCCATGGACACCCACTGAACTTAATCCTCTTCAAAACAGTAGCATCAATGATCCCCCAGGCTGTTTTTTGATCCACTATAAATTACACCTCAGCGAGGACTCTGGACAAAATCCATTATGGAACACTTTGGCACGCCTGATCGGTCCTTTAGATGGTTGTCTACAGAGGAGCAAATGTTCTGACTCCACACAGATCTTTCTTCTGCTTCATTAAAAACATCTGAAACGACTTCCTTCATGTTGCTAAATTGTTGACCGTCTTAGTTACTTGGTGTTAATTGGTGCAACGTGGCATGCTTTGGTATCAAGATGGTAGTTAGCTTTGTTTTTGGTCATTCATGATTAGGCTAATAAACATCTTCTTGGACTGGTGTTTCATGTAGTTATAAATATTAATGGTGTAAGATTTGAAAGAGAAGCTCTATGAGAGAGCACAGGGTCTTCTGTGCATTTGGAATACGTAAACATGTTTTAATTGGTCAACATTTGAAAAAGAGTCTTTTCATTTATCATAAGCTAAAGCTTTACTGACAATAGTTAAGCTTTGACAATGTGTCTAATTAGGCAGATAAAGGGTCTCTGTGGAGTCAGGTGCTCATTAAATCACCTAAACGACCAATCAAATGTGTCTGAGTGTCTTGGCATGCAAGATGATCTGATGTCTTAGCACATGAATCAGTCGCAGAGTACTTGGGACAACAGTCTGCCCTGATTTATTCCTGAGACCGTGTAGGATTCTGTAGGTTCTCAGAGTGACGGCTCTCTCTGTTTGAGCTTACAATCTCTCTTCCTCTCTAGTTTGCATTCAATACAAAAAAAATGAAGAGCTACTTCTCTTCAACAAGACCAACAGGAAGCTTTCGACATCATCTGCCCTTTGTTTTACTGAAGCCTGGCTTTCCAGCTGTTAGGTCTACCCAGTCCAGTTTAATAGAGCAGAGAAGCAGAGCAAAGAGGCTGATTTACAGAGGAGGAATCTGTCTGTGATGACAACTGCTACTGTAACCATATCACAGTTCTGTCAGAGCCATGCTCCACTTTTCATTAACTGGACAAAATGTTCGTCTCCCGGAGAATTCACCTCTTATTGCCATATACATCCAACCCGAGCCTGTGGGCTTGATGTGCCAAAGCAGCTGATAGACCAAATATTACAAGTAGGAAAAGAGAAACCATGGCATATTCTGGGACATAACTGCTAAATGTAACAAATGAAAGTGCTGACAGTATGTCATTCATGCCACGAGTTTTTCCTCGTCAAGGCTATGGTGATATACCTCAGGGTGATGGTGATATTCCTCAGGGTGATGGTAATATACCTCAGGGTGATCGTGATATACCTCATGTGATGGTGATATACCTCAGAGGGATGGTGATATACCTCAGGTTGATGGTGATATACCTCAGGATGTTGGTGATATACCTTAGAGTGATGGTCGTATACCTCAGGATGTTGGTGATATACCTCAGGGTGATGGTGGTATACCTCAGGGTGATAATGGTATACCTTAGGGTGATAATGGTATACCTTAGGGTGATGGTGATATACCTCAGGGTGATGGTGATATACCTTAGAGTGATGGTCGTATACCTCAGGATGTTGGTGATATACCTCAGGGTGATAATGGTATACCTTAGGGTGATGGTGATATACCTCAATGTGATGGTCGTATACCTCAGGGTGATGGTGGTATACCTCAGGGTGATGGTGGAATACCTCAGAGTGAAGGTGAAGTACCTCAGGGCTATGTGCTCTTGTCATATCTTATTAGTCTTTATGTTAATGAACGCACTTCCAAAGATCCTAACGTTTGCAGCTGACTCCACCATGGTCAGTCTCATCACCCTTGAGACTGAACATATGGCTGTAGACTAAGCTCCCCCTTCTCACTCACCTTCCACATCAATAGCTCCATAGTTTAAATCGTGGAGAAACTCAATTTCCTGTGTGCCACTATATCTGGGGATCTAAGGTGGGAGGGGCGCACAGTTGAGTGTGCACACCAGATGATGCTCGTTCTAAAGCAGCTGATGAAACTCAACCAGCCACAGGCTCTGATGATAGGGCCCACACCGCAATCATCCATCACCACCTCCTCCATAACTATTTGATATGGCTCTTCTACCATACAGGTCTTAGCCAAACTGCATAATCAGGACTGTGTAAAGAATTATTGAATGTAACCTGTCAACACATTAGGTCATATACCACAGAAGAGTCATGAGGAGTGCTGGATAAAAACTAGCCAAGCCTTGTCAGGCAGAAGACGTATGACCATCACAGCAGCACAGCCAGACACCAGGACAGCTTTTTTCCTCAGGACTGTGGCCCTCATCAGCCAAAGTGGACTGATTCTGATATGAAATAGCTGTAGAATACCAAGCAGTGCAGAAGTCGAGTACAAATACACACAGAAGTTCAGCTGAACACGTACAAGCAGTGGATATATGTGCCCTATAGAACGTAGCGCTTCTCGTTTAAGATTCAGACAACACAACAAGTGTTAAAAGAGCTGTAAAGCAGTCTGGCATCTCTAAAAATAAAGACTGCTTGTAAAGTCTCCCCCAGGTTTTTGGTTTAAATGAGGCAGTTCTTCTGTTTCAGTGGCTGTATTGCTGTCTTTCGAGCTTTGTGAGGTTGCTGAATATCACATTCATGTGGTGTGAAAGGTTTTCATCTGCTTGAGCTTAAAACGCCGTTTGCTTCTGTTCACATCTTCAAAAAACAATCAGTCTATACTCAGAGCCAAAGGCTCAGCAAATGGGCATCAACCAACACAATAGGACGTGACAGCCTGGGTTCATATTCTAAACACAAAACGCTTGTGCCTCGAAGTTTCAACAGCAGCCAATGAGAAACTGTGAGGAGTTGTGCATTTCAGCTGCTCACGTCTGCTGCCGTTGACACAAGCAGCCGCAGATGCAGGACAACCTTTTCCACAGATCTCTGGAAGTGCATTCATTGGCATAAAGATTGTCACATGATCCCAACAGGCTTTGCTAGTGATCATAGTCCAGTAAGCAGGGAACTCCCACTGTACAGAGGAAACCATATACATGAAATCCTATACAGTGCAAATCCAGGCCGCAGTCCAGGTCTGTCTGCCACCAGGCCACACACACTCAGAGTGACGTCAGGAGTAGGTAATCATTAAACAAGAACTGTCTGACCTGGGGCATTAGCTTTTACTCTCAGATGGAGGTAGTTTTTCCCCCCCTCATACTGAGCACAAAACTGAACTTAAGGACCTTTTGAAATGCTTTTTGCAACCATATTTTCATGAAACCAATTATTAGAATGCTGGAGGATTACAGACATGAAAAGAGAACAGGTCATTCAAATCCATTATCGCTTCAGTGCTGAAAAGTCATGGTTCTGGTTTTAGAAAAAATCATCACCATGGGCCACAGGGAAATGGGGAAGCTGGTAGGAATTTTGAGGTCTTTCATCAGTGTGGGATATGAGTCGTGTTCACGTACATGACCGTGTCAGGAAAAGATGAGTGGCGTTCATGGACATTTTACTTCCCTTTACACGGTTTATAAAACATGAATGAATTCTCTCAGCATTTACGATTGTTTTGAACTAGTACCATATGCCACGCAAAGATGAGCCCTACCACCAGTGTTCCAGTTTGTGCCCCAGCTGTGTCATGTGCAGTTTAAGAGCAGAGGACCTTACAGTTGGCAGTTCACTGTGGGCAAAACTGTTCCCTCCCTGGGTGTGTAAATATATGACCAAGGTGGCAGGTGTTTGACATGGTCACATTGAGCATTTAGAATTTAGAATTAGAATTTGATTATTTTTAATCTGGAATTAGAATCTGAACATTTAGGACTAGACTTTGAACATTTAAGGCCCTTATACACCAAACGTTTTTGTGTGTTTGTGTGTGTGTGATTCAATCGGACGACAGGAAATTATCTCAAAAGTGCGTATAATAATCTTTTTGGCTATCTGAAATATCACTTTGGTGTGGAAGATAGTGTCATTATAAACACAAATTTTCATTCGAATAAACTTAGACGCGAATAAATCACACAGAAAAAAAACACATGGTGTCCTCTGTAGGACATTGCACCAGCATGTGCCTGGCTACAGTCATAGGCTTTAAAATCACACGTTAAATTTAAGATCTTGTGATACACTAGAAAATATTGCAAATTGTTACAGAAGAAAATAATTATAATATTTTGTCTGTTTGTATATATTAGTTCCTACAGCACCCCCTCAGGGTGTAGAGGCCATAGCTGTCAACTCAACCACCATCAAATTCACTTGGAATCCACCACCTCAGCAGTTCATCAATGGGATTAATCAAGGTTACAAGGTAATCCACCAGATTACTGTCCTAGTGTAGAACTGTATGTAACCAAACTCCATTTGTAGACACTGAATTTATGCTGAATTTATCTCAGACACTGATTGAAAGTTGACAGACATTTCCTGAGCTTTACCCTCCGTCTGACTGAATGGCATCTCTTTTAATCTCTCTCAGCTCATGGCCTGGCCAGAGCACTCTCCCGAGGACACCACGGTGGTGACTATCACCCCAGATTACCATGGCACCCGTCACCTGGGCTACATCAGTGGCTTGAAGAAGTTCACCTGGTACTTGACCTCGGTGCTCTGCTTCACCACCCCCGGCAACGGGCCGCGCAGTGCAGCCAAGCTCGCACAAACCCACGAGGACAGTGAGTACCCACCACACCAACACGTCTCCAGCAGAACAACCACGGGCTTAGAGACGCAGGAACGTGGAGCAGCCTCAACAACAGCTCCAACACCTCAACGCCACAGGGGCTCCTGCCACTTGTACACACTAATTACCTGAGAAACAAAATCTTAAATGTTTTGCATTTAATTTATAGGCCATGTTAGTGGGATGTGAGGCCCCAAACACTGGCCTTGGCTTTCATAGCACCACAATGACAACGTATTGTTGTTTTGTGTGGAATGCTAATTATAAACAGCTTCCAAATAGCGACTTTAATTAAATACATTGTTCCAGAATTATAATGTCAACATGCTTCGACATTTTAGAGTATGCATAAATACATTTGTAATTCTACAAGCGAGGGTAATTTGATTAGCTCATCAACAGTTGTTGCTATAGAGACACAGCAGCACCGTGCCACACAACAGAATGCGGCATTAGGCAGGATAAACTCTGACGCTCTCCAATGTTTGTTTTTGTGTGTGTGTGTGTGTGTGTGTGTGTGTGTGTGTGTGTGTGTGTGTGTGTGTGTGTGTGTGTGTGTGTGTGTGTGTGTGTGTATGTGTGTGCGCGTGTGTGTGTGTGTGTGTGTGCACCAGTTCCAGGCCCTGTAGGGCGTCTGAGCTTTACTGAGATCCTTGACACATCTCTGCGAGTTAGCTGGGAGGAACCTGTAGAGAAGAATGGAGTCATCACAGGTACGTTTATCCTGATTTTGTTCTGATGTCAAACATCTGAAATCAAAGATTCCAGTACAGCACTATTGGGAAACCAATGTTGTCAAATCCTCAACCTTAGTCACCTCAGTGAGTCTATTATCATATCTTCTATCAAAAATTATATTTAAAGTTGTGTCGTGCTGTTGAACTCAAATGTTAGTACGACTGTATCATGCATATCATTTCCTTTAAGACCTGAATTACAAGGTAAACTTTGTATCCCTCTTTCTTGCAAAAGAAAAATGCATTTGTCTGTCAAAATGATTCATTGTTTATTGGAATTTTCTTTATTCTTAAATGAAATGAAATGTGTCCACCTCTGTTTAAATTTAGATAAACATTACATTAGACAGCACAAGTGAGTGTTTTCAGAGGTGATTCTGTTTTCATTACGAAGGCGTTCTGAGTTTCATTACTGAAAATACTTCTGTTTGACAGCATCTTTGCTTTGTTTTAATTATGGCATTGTTGTTCGAGGCTCAGTTGCCAGGAACAATTTGTGCTTCCTTTAGCTCTGCTTTGAAAGAAAAGATGTCATGGCGGTGTGTGTGTGTGTGTGTGTGTGCTCTCCTTGGTGCATTTATGTGTGTATCTGTGCTCATGCTGCTGGAATCACAGTTATTACAGTTCCAAAAGGACTCGGTGCATTCAAATTATGTTCAAGAAAAGGGGCAAAATGAAAGGGGCCCACAAAGACGTCTGCGGTGTCTTAAAGTTGTCGGTGATGTTCTGAGTCCAGCAGGAGGAAAGAGTTCCTCCCATGAAGACTCAATAGAGGGGAAAACAGATGAAGACGAATGTGTGAGCAGCGTAGTGATACTGGACAGATTAAACAGCCCCAGTGAAGGGGTGGCATTGAATGTAGATTAAGGGCCCGGAGACGGATGAGATTAGAAGTGCATTAGGGCGAATGGCTCTTGTCTATATCAGTACATCCAGCATCTGTGCCCTTTCAGTGTTGGCTATGCTTGTTTTCAAACAGGGTCTTTCAGTTCAGAGCTTGATTTATGAGTGCCTCAATAGAAGAGGACATTCAGTGATTGGAAACAGTGCTGACTGTGGTGGAAAATACTCCCAATAAACAGCAAATTACACAGGACCTCTCCTGGCTATTAGTCCCAGTTAGATTCAGATTTGGGGGTTGGATATCCAAAGGTTTGGGGGGGGGGGGGGGGGGGGGGGTTTGGTGCCCCCCCCCCATCCCATCACCCAGCGAGCAGTGTGAGAGATTGTTTATTTCAAGCCACGGTCTTTGAAAAATCAGCCCTTCTGCGCGGGACCCATGAGAAGGGCTGTCACGGTCCGGAGCAGTCGGACCAAGGATTCCAGAATGGGCTTATTCCCTACGAGCCGTGATCCATTAGGGGTCCGGCCGTCAGAAGTGCTGGTGCTGCTCTTAACCGCGGGCCCTCTCTGCAGGGTACCTGCTGTCCTGGGAGGTGCAGGGGAAGAACCAGTCCCGGGTGGCGCGGACCATGCCCAACACCACGCTGGAGTACAAGGTGACCGGCCTCACCTCCCTCACCACCTACACCCTGGAGGTGGCGGCCATAACTGGAGCAGGCGTAGGGATGATCACTTCATCCACCATCTCCTCGGGAGTGCCTCCAGGTGAGAGCTCTGCTTCCCCGACACACCAACACTCACCTTCTACCCAGAGGTCTTTTCTCTCCGTGCTCCTCCTCGCCGTATACGCTGTTCATCTTTCCTCATCTCCACATGTGCACATGTTCCCTACATCTAAATATTCTCCCTCTCTTGTATTCACTCCAGCGGTTTCATCAGCATCATCACCGAGCTCCACTACTGGTGCTGCAAATGAAGTAAAAACATTCCTGAAATTGGATGTTTGCATAAACACATTTTTTTTAATCAAATTAAATTAGCCACATTTTGATAGTGTATAAAATCAACCCATTTAGCTCTATTGATGCAGTTCCACCAATCAGAATTCACCTCCCTTAGGATATGAAGTCTTTCCTCACGTGCACAAGAGGAGCAATCGTGGACTGTGTGCACAATCATGGTTCATTCACACACTCTTCTTACCACATGCTAAGCAACCGTGTGTTCATGAGAATGCTCTGCAGATCTAGCGTTAACTCGACCCAGAGCCAGACATCCTTAGCTTCTGGTTACGAAAATGAGTAATGATCTTTTAAGCTGGCCTTTTCCTCTCAAAGCTGGCAAGTTGTTGCTCACGCATGCTCAGGCATAAATCTAACATGACTGCGAAGGAGATATATTCAATTAAACTAGCTCAGAGGCAGAATTGCTTCTAGAAAAGAGATAAATGTGAAAGTGGCTGAATGCCATGCCAGAGTCATAACACCTGTGGATAAATGGTGCATTGTGAAACAGCAACATCCACAAAGCTCGCCGGGGTTTTCAGGCAGATGTAAGCCTGTCGTCCGTTAGTTGATTTAATGTCATCAAAAGTTTCTCAGAATAAAAAAAAAAATAGACTTCACCAAGTGCTTCAAAATGAAAGTGTCTCTTGGTTTTTTTTAATCAGTGTCCTGACTGTAACCTGGATTGGACTTCATTCGAGCCTAAATGTGGGTAGATGTGAGGTGTGCTGAGTAAGCCAGGACCCAGCGGACCTCCTCCCAGTCCACGTGTGTTACGCAGAGAGATGCATGCGTTGCAGGTGCTTTACTTTTGGTTCTGTTTTTTTATCAATCCAGAGCTTCCTGGACCTCCTTCAAACCTGGTTATCTCGAAAATCAGCCCACGATCGGCAACTTTGAAGTTCCGGGCAGGGGATGATGGGAAAACCTCCATCTCTAAATGGATTGTGGAGGGACAGGTAAGTGGTAGAGAATGCCTGCACAGTACTTCAGCCCCATTCTAGCATTAACCCAACGTAAAACTGCACACGCTGCTCTCTGAAGGCGCTTTATGTGAAGCCATGATGTAATACAGGTTTAACAATAATGAAAACCAAAATGTCATCCTTCAGAACAAAGAAAGTCATTCTCGCAGCTTTTAAGGAGATAATTAACTGACCTTTCTTTGATTGAGATCATATCACCGCTTCATATATGCACTTTCGATATAACAAATCAGTGGCATGAAATACATTCTGACCAATCTGCCACTGCTCTTTAAAGTGCTTTTATTAACAGAGTCTAGCTATTATCTCCGGGCTTTGTGAATTCTCCGTGTTTCCTCCAGCCAATTGGGTTTACGTATGTGACACTCTGCATCCCTGCAATCGTGTTTCTGCCCAACCCTGCAAGTTTCCATTAGCTCTGACAGCATCCTCTGTACCACTGAAAATATCTGAGTGCATGTTCCGCCCACTTGTACTGACGGCGACTTCTTCAAATGTGATGACAGATTGAATCACAACACTGGCTTGTAATTTGTAATTGACTTAACCTCCTAGCCCGGCATCGGACCCCATGGAGGCGAGCTTGGCCTTTCATCTACCAGCACATGAATTGCTAAGTTGATTGAAGCAGGGCTATCTGCAGCTGCAGAAATCCGTCACTTGCATGGGGTTGGGAGGGTGGTGTTGGGAGGGTGTGGGGGTGGTGTGGTGTTGGCTGGAGCAGCCGCATACACATAAGCTATGAAATACAGCAGCAGTCACCAGCATAAGGTGCCACGCGTCACCCATCGATCACGCTGGCATAAATGCTTACCGCATCCAGTACACCTCATTGGTCATCGTAAATCTCCTTGAGTGCTCCATGCTTTGATTGGCTTAGATCTGGCGCGCACACAGGTTTGGGAATCAGGGGCCGTGTGGGGCTGCGCTGGGTGCGGAGGACTTTAAAGTGCCCCGTGTAGTCCTGCAGGATCGTGCTTTTCCTCTCACGTACATTCCTTTTACCCTGCAAAGACTTTCCCTCTATAATCGATCTCCTTGATCTATGTTGCACGAGCCAAACTGCACCATTTATAAAGTATTGAGCAGCTGTCAATTGAGTGCAGCGCACCGAGCGCTTTTCCCGTGGTGGTCGGTCTTACCGGGCTCCTACCGCGCAGGTGGGCAGTACCGGAGAGGAGGAGGAGTGGAAGGTGCTGTACGAGAAGGAGAACGACCCGGAAGCCCAGGTTCTGGAGGTGCCCGACCTCACGCCCTTCACTCACTACAGGTCAGTACGGATCCTTCACGCTGGAGCTCCTTCTCCTGCTGTCTGCCGGCCGTGCTCGGTCCCTGAGTGGTCGTCTTACTCCTCCGCTTCGCAAGTTGGTGATGAACGGCAGTGGCCGCCATCTTCTTTCCCTCCACACTGCAGGCTCTGTCACGTCTTATGGATGTTGCCGCAGTGCCCTCATTGGTGGTGTCAATGATAGATTCAGCTTTCATGGCAGCCGCAGCGGTGAGGGTTTTTGAGTGTGGAGAGCAGGGCGCGTCTTTTGGCAGAGGTCCGCTATTTCACCCCGTGACCTGGGTCGCGAGGTCACGACCTGGCTCCCCCGTTTTCTTGAGGGTCGTGAGGCACGGCAGACGTAGACGCCTCTTCTCTGGACTCCTTGCAGGTTCCGCATGCGCCAGGCCAACGTGGTGGGCTCCAGTGAGGCCAGTGAGCCCTCGCGACTCATCCAGACGCTGCAGGCGCCTCCTGACGTGGCCCCCGGCAGCGTGAGCGTCCGCACGGCCAGCGAGACCAGCGTGTGGCTGCGCTGGGTGGTAGGGGCAGAACCCGCACCCTCACACTCCTCACACCGTACACACACACTCCTCTCTGGGCTCAAACAGCTGGGGCTCCGTACACGGGTGTGGTCTCTATAAACGTGTTGGGGCTCCGTACACGGGTGTGGGCTCTATAAACGTGTTGGGGCTCCGTACACGGGTGCGGGCTCTATAAACGTGTTGGGGGTTCCGTACACGGGTGCGGGCTCTATAAACGTGTTGGGGCTTCGTACACGGGTGTGGGCTCTATAAACGTGTTGGGGCTCCGTACACGGGTGCGGGCTCTATAAACGTGTTGGGGCTTCGTACACGGGTGTGGGCTCTATAAACCTGTTGGGGCTCCGTACACGGGTGCGGGCTCTATAAACGTGTTGGGGGTTCCGTACACGGGTGCGGGCTCTATAAACGTGTTGGGGCTCCGTACACGGGTGTGGGCTCTATAAACGTGTTGGGGCTCCGTACACGGGTGTGGGCTCTATAAACGTGTTGGGGCTTTGTACATGGGTGTGGGCTCTATAAACCTCTTGGGGCTCCGTACACGGGTGCGGGCTCTATAAACGTGTTGGGGGTTCCGTACACGGGTGTGGGCTCTATAAACACATTACGGCTACGTACACGGGGGTGGGCTCTATAAACACATTACGGCTCCGTACACGGTGGTGGGCTCCATAAACTCGTTGGGGCTCCATAAGTGTATGGGGATCCGTCAGTGGGTGCAGCTCCGTCAATGGGATTCATTCATTAATTACTTCGTTTTTACTTATTCGTTCTTATTCGCACAGACTGCTGTTTTATATCAGGAAAAATAAAAATAAAGAAAATAAATACCAGCTTGGTGCTTGGCACAATCTGAAACCACCCACTGATGGAAGTCTGGCACAGATGTTTACGTGGACATATTATTCTTGTTGTTTTTCAGTGGTTAATGATGGTCAAACCTTTGAGACATATTTTCACTGCAAATCAGCTGAATGCTAGAACCTTCTGATGTTGTGACAATACAACACTAGCTTCTGTCAATCATACTACCCTGACGATGTGTATCTGTGCTTGTTACCATGGAAGGCATCAAAGTGATATATTATTACAAAGCCCTGTCTGGGGAAAGAGAGAATTGAGCAGAGCTAAATCCAGTGACACTGAGTGCACGAGCAGGTGTGTTTCAGAGAAGCAACATGTGTAAGAAAATTATACTAAGAGAAGGTTCAGCCAAGCCACCTCTTTCTGAAGCTTCTGGACAGGATCATTATGTGATATTAAGCTTGCTCTGCTGAACTGAGGCTCCTGAGATATCTATTGATTTCCCCTTGAGATACTGAATGCTGAGATGTGAGAGCATGTGTCCAAATTGAGCTGCTTGAATTGAAGCTTTTTAATGTGCAAATTTAAAGTGAGCAAGCACTGAAGTTTTGGCCTTGCTTTGACTGCCCCGTAATGTGTCTGGAGTGCCATCGCAACTATGAGTTCGATTCAGACGCTACACAAAGATGATGGAGGATAATCAAGCGTGCGTTACGCTGTTATTGAAGTACGTTGACGTACGTTGATTTAATGGGCTGCCTGTTGCAGCACCGGCCAAGGTCAGACGCAGCATACCTGTCTCAGTGAAAGCAAACTCACGCCACTTTCTCACGCTCACGCACTCTTTCACTCTCTCTCTCTGTTCCTGGAAGCCACTGCCAGAGACGGAATACAATGGGAACCCGGAGAGTGTGGGCTACAGGGTGAGGGTGTGGCGGGCAGACCAGCAGGACGAGGCCAGCACTCGGGTGGTGAGCGACAGTCTGGAGAGGGAGATCACCCTGGAAGGCCTGGAGGAGTGGACAGAGTACCTCCTCCAGATCCAGGCCTTCAACTCCATTGGCGCAGGGCCCTGGAGCGACCCGGTGAGAGGACGCACGAGGGAGTCTGGTAAGCACACGCTCTCACTGCCATGGACCCACACACACACACACACCTTGCATCACCTTCTGTGAACCAAATAAAAGGCCTTCGTGTCGTGAGCAGGTGACTTTTTAAATCAAAACACCTCTCATGATGGCACCCAGGGCACAGGGCAAGTATCTGGAGGTTCACATTGTCTTGTTAATCAAGACAATCAGGAGTAAACAGGTTCCATTCTCTTCATGCACTTGACGGCTTGACCACACCACGTTCTCCACAACAGCCTTGGCAAATTCCAGCATCCCTCTGATCGCATGTGATTGGTTCATTCCAGCAGTGCCCTGATCACTTGATCCCTGAGCTGATAACCAAAGCCTCCATCTTTATATTTGAGTGAGGAAGTAAGCAACACCTGCAGCAATTCGGTAATGGTGCGACCCCTTGGTGGGGTCAGTACCTACCCAAGTGTGACTGCCAACAGCAAACACACACAGACAAACAAATTCTGTTTACCCTATCCTCTTGTTACAAACCAAACCCCCCCACCACACACACACACACACACACACACACACACACTCCGCCCGCTCCATCCATGCTGATTCTGGCTGAGACGTTTGAATAACATCTACCTCTAAAGCGGGACAGAGATGAGTGTGTGATTGGTGTGCGATTTGCCTGTGTGTGTGCTCAGTGCCATCTGGAGCTCCAGAGAACGTGACAGCTGAGGCCATGAGCTCCACACGCATCCTCGTCACCTGGGGGCCCGTTCCTGACTCGGAGCAGAACGGCAACATCCTGGGATATAAGGTACTCACTCAGCCCAAGGTGTTCACTGGATATTCCCAAAACAAGGAAAAGCAGGGTGGATTAGTCCTTAGCACTACTGAATAAATGTTTTTTAACCGAGTAAAAGCTTGGCTTTCATGCGTGATCACGCTCTCACAGGCCCTGGGACCACAATCCATATGATGAAATGTCATGCAAGACTAGATGTTTTTCGCCTACGAGGAGAAGGCGTGCTTTCTTATTTATGGCAATACAACATGTTTCTACAGTTTGTAACCCCTGCAGGTTCATCTTAAACACGTTTCTCTATTCGACCTAACAGAGGTATCTAATTTTGCTGTCTGGAAATCGCCATCAGATCTTTCAAATCAGAATAACAGTGGATATTTAAATACTTTTCTTAAAATGTAAAATTCTGTATGTATGCATACAGCATTAAAGATGAGTTGTAAGGTCCGACCTCTGACATTTGGGTGTTCCTGAATCATGTGTTTTCCGTCCGAGTTATATTACACCCAGGACCAGAGGGCTGGATGAACCGGAGTGCTCAGTAGGAAAAAAGCCCCTCTAATTTGAGAACATGGGCCACATAAAATAATGCGTCTGAATAACTTTTATATTATGATACAGTTTGATCATAATAACCACTCTCTTACCCATGATAGATTAACCACGTTCTTCTCCTGTTTCACATTAAGTATTAATGTCCAATGTACCATTGTCTTTTTCTATCTCCTGGCAATGAACTGGATGGTAAATGCATTAATTGAAAGTCTAACAGAGCAAATATTTGCGGTGGGATGAGGAGCTATGAACCCATATGTTCAGAGCAGTTCCTCTGGTCTAAAGTCAACAGTAATTAAAAGCAGGCGGTAGATTTTTTATTTTTTTTAGAAAACCATCCAGCTGAGAAAAAAGGACTCGGAGGTATAAACCCCATCCAGCTCTGCCATACAGCCAAGCGGAGGAAAAGACGTCCTCCCTCTGGTGTTGAGAACGGTCCCCACACCCAGTTCAAATCGCAGCCTCGTTTTAAACGAGCATCTTAACTGGCCTCCACGCATGCGTGTCTCGCAGGTGCTGTACAGAGAGCAGGGCTCGGAGACAGAGCCGCACGTCCAGGTGGTGAAGGGCAACCTGACACAGTCGTCCCTGCTGAGGAACCTCAGGAAGTTTGTGCTGTACGAGATCCAGGTGCTGGCGTTCACGCGCATCGGGGACGGCCATCTCAGCAGCCCTCCTGTGTTGGAGAGGACCAAGGATGATGGTACTCCACTAAACACCGTCTCCCTTCACTCCTGGGGGTGGGGCTGGGGGCGGGGCTGGGGGCTGGGGGGTGGGACTGTGCTTCCCTATCATCATGGCGATTAAACACAGCTTTAGGACCCATTGACTAAGACTTTCCTTTGAATGTCCCCTGACCACGCACTGTCACTTTTATGAGACGTCATGAGTAATGTCTGTCTGGTGCAGGAGGCTGACAGATTGATACAGCCCTGCCTTTAACAGAGTGAAACAGAACCAAAGAACCCTCACCTAGCACTAAAGTCAGCTGTGAGCTGCTGGGTTTTAGACACTCCGCGCACACACACACATACGTTAAAACAGCACGTCACGTCTCTGCTTAGCATTTCTCTGCAGTTCTCTGCCTTCACCCACTGCTTCTTACAGATTTTTCTCAGGCTAGCTCTGAAATGGACTTATGGCTAGATTTGGGTACACCGTCATACAAAGTGACTTGCAAAATTGGTTCAACAAGCAACATTGGGTTTAGCCTCTGAATGTTTATGTTATGGACTGAATGTTTACATACAGTCCATACAGTCTTTATGCTATGGACTGAATTATGGATTCAATGTTTGCATTATAGACTGGATGTTTACGTTATGGACTGAATGTTTACACTATAGACTGAAACGTTATGGACTGTTTGTTAAGGACTGTGTTTGTTATGGACTGAATGTTTACATTATAGACTGGATGTTTACATTTTGGACTGAATGTTTACATTATAGACTTAACAGTTTACGTTATGGACTGAATGTTTATGTTATAGACTGAATATTTGTGTTATCAACTGAATGTTTACATTATGGACTGGAATATGAAGCAAACTGAAATGCATAAATCAAAGTAGTGAAAGCTTCCAAGAGAGGTCTGCTGGTTTGCCATCTGTTACAAATAATGGTCATTCACCTTCACACAATTTTGCAAACAGACCACTGTAGAAACGAACGCACAGCAGACCTACACAAGCACTGGAGACCCAGGGAGCGGCTGATGGGGGGGAGGGGGGGGTGGACGTGTGTTTCAGCACAAAGACACACATGGCCACAGCTGCCCTTCTCACCCTTGGAAATAACACATGCACTGAAAGGTCTGCTAGGCTGCTTCTAACTCAATGTGATTCCTAAACCAATTGTCTCATTTGTCTCATTAAAACAGCACCAAATTCATTAGGATACACTTAATATCAAATCATGCACATAATGTGCTTGGGAATGTGGAGCACTCTATAAGACACCATCTGTTAGCATTACATTATATATCAGTTTAGTGCTTCTTTGGGAGAGGTGTACACTGGAATCTGAGTGAACTCCTCTCCATTAGGGCCGATGGCCGGGTGCGTTCCCGGTACCGGGGCACGGGCCAGGGGCCTGGCGTCCAGGGCCCAGGGCAGGAGAAGCTTTAAGGCAGGCGGCCGCTGCGATGGACATGGGGTCGGCTCTTTATCCACCTGCCATCAAGCCACACATAATGGACTGGGCTAGCCGGGGTGACGTGGAATCATTCTGCTCTATAAATGAGAGATAACAGGCCTGGTTTTTACTGCCACTGCGGACGTAGCGCCCTCCAGGGTGAGGGTGGGTGTAGCACGTCAGGCCGCTCTTTCATGCTGAAAATGGCAGTGCCCATTTTCAACATAAAAGAGGAGGGCTGCACTCCTGCCAGAGCCCCCACCCACCCCTCCACCCTCCTCGTTTGATTGCTCGACCTTGGCAGCAATTACCTCTGCGTTCGCCTTTTAAATTTACCCTCCAGCTCAGCACTTGTTACAGCCCCCGTTATGACAGGGGGGAAAAATGGAATTAAACGAAGGCAAAAGCAAACAAGAAACAAAATCGAAGGCAAACGCAGCCCTGTGTGTTACTGCCGCACCGAGGAGGCGGAGATGACAGCGGAGGCGTATCACTGTGGGCGGAGCTGAGTGATCTCGCTAGATTTTTCTCACTTTAACTTCAGCATCCTGTAATTGGGTTTCAGGTCATCAGGCTGAATCAGCAAAACTCAAGGAACCCGACACTCGTCTGTTCAGAGTGCTGATCAGATCAGGAAGAGGTCATTAATGGTTTAGTGACATCTCAGAAAGGGCCAAAACCTGATTTTACTAGCAGCATCCCTAATGAAAGAATTACGGAGACGATTTTCTAATTACCGATTCATTAAAAGAAAGTTTGCATTGCGTGATTTGCAGGTAATAAGCAGTTAAAGCCACATTTGTCTAAGTCTCTTCTCTCACGCACCCACCACTCTGCAGTTAAGCTGATAGCAGAGTGATGAATGCAAGCAATACACAGTGGCAAGAAAACAGAGGTGTCATGGGAAGAGCTCACTATATGGATACAGCTCCTAATCTTCTCGTGCGTGGACATATGTCCCTGTGGCCCCTCTTACCATCACTGCAAAAAAAAAAAACACAATACAAATCAAATCCGTGTCAGATGTGTTAGATTTATAAGTGCCATAACCGTGAGAAAATGAAATACAGAGGCTGTGTAACCAACCATTGCAGCCGGGTGAATCCGGAGAGATGTAACCAAATAGCTGAGAAGCGGTGGTGGGTTTTGAGAGGATTTGATCTACTGCTGGTCTGGTGCCGAGGTGGGCAAACGAGACCACAGCGCTGGCAGATCCGGCGTTAGCCCGGGGAGCCGTGAGCCCGCCCCGCTGCGCTAGCGCCGGCCTCTGCGTCGTGTTATTGGATTCTCTCCGTGTTAGCGACCTCACGGCGGTGTCCTGCTTTTAGATGTATAGGCCTGTCAGGAGGCGTCTGGAAACCAGGGGCGTGTGCACATGTTTAGAACTGAGACAGTCCAGCAGGGGAAGGAAACACTCTCCTTAATCAATAGGCTCCTAACAGAGTCACTACGTTCAGCTCAGTAGCCCCATGTCCTTCAAGCCAGGGCACACCAGCCCCTCAGTCCACCCCTCCACCCCTCCACCTCTCCACCCCTCCACCTCTCCACCCCTTCACCCCTCCACCTCTCCACCCCTTCACCCCTCTACCTCTCCACCCCTTCACCCCTCCACCTCTCCACCCCTCCACCCCTCCACCTCTCCACCCCTTCACCTCTCCACCCCTCCACCCCTTCACCCCTCTACCTCTCCACCCCTCCACCCCTCCACCCCTTCACCTCTCCACCTCTCCACCCCTTCACCTCTCCACCCCTCCACCTCTCCACCCCTCCACCCCTCCACCTCTCCACCCCTTCACCTCTCCACCCCTCCACCCCTTCACCCCTCTACCTCTCCACCCCTTCACCCCTCCACCTCTCCACCCCTTCACCCCTCTACCTCTCCACCCCTTCACCCCTCCACCCCTCTACCTCTCCACCCCTCTACCTCTCCACCCCTTCACCCCTCCACCCCTCCACCTCTCCACCCCTTCACCCCTCCACCTCTCCACCCCTTCACCCCTCCACCCCTCTACCTCTCCACCCCTTCGCCCCTCCACCCCTTCACCCCTCCACCCCTCTACCTCTCTACCCCCTTCACCCCTCCACCCCTCCACCTCTCCACCCCTTCACCCCTCCACCTCTCCACCCCTCCACCCCTTCACCCCTCTACCTCTCCACCCCTTCACCCCTCCACCCCTCTACCTCTCCACCCCTTCGCCCCTCCACCCCTTCACCCCTCCACCCCTCTACCTCTCCACCCCTTCACCCCTCCACCCCTCCACCCCTTCACCCCTCCACCTCTCCACCCCTCCACCCCTTCACCCCTCTACCTCTCCACCCCTTCACCCCTTCACCCCTCCACCTCTCCACCCCTCCATTCCTCCACCTCTCCACCCCTCCACCTCTCCACCCCTCCATTCCTCCACCTCTCCACCCCTCCACCTCTCCACCCCTCCATTCCTCCACCTCTCCACCCCCCACTCTCAGACAGCACACTTCCCAAAACCTGCTCGGAATTGTATTCTGCTGGATCATCCCTGGTATTAGCCTCGGAATACCAAGCAGAGTTAGGAAGCAATGACACATCCATCTTTCTGTCCTTTTTTTTTCATTCTCTTTCTTTTTTTCCTCTCGAGTGTCCATGTTTAACCCCTCACCCTACATCGATCACACTGAATCCCTGCACTTTAAGTGGCTCCTTCATGTGAGCACACTGTAGTCTTCATACACACACACACACACACACACACACACACACACACACACACACACAGGGATTAAAGTTCCATAAGAGAAAAAGAACAAAAGACTCATTTATCTCCTCGTAGTCGGTAGAGGTGGGTTGGTTGCGGCACAGTGATTTAAAAGCCGTCTCGTCTTCTCTTTTGAATTGTCTGGCACTTCAAGGGTTTTTAATTCATGCCTTTACAGGGTTTTTTTTTTTTTCATTTGTGTTTCCTGAGCAGACTTAAGTCAGGCTGGAGGACAGTTGGATTTTACTGATAGATTGTTTACTTATCAGAGATTTATGTGAAGTCTCAGATGACTGGCAATACTGTCTAGACATCTGTTTCCTGTCTAAGTGCTGTCTGGGCCAACAGTTCTTCTGTTCTAATTAGTATAAGCTTTATAGTCATGTGGCCTTAAACTGTAATCTCCTCCGCTCTGCCTGTTGCCTTCAGTTCCAGGACCCCCTGTGAGGCTGGTGTTCCCAGAGGTACGTCTCACGGAAGTCCGAGTGGTCTGGCAGCCCCCTGTGGACGTGAACGGCATCATCATGGGTAAGACAGGGCCCTCACCCCGAGGACTGTGGGTAGAGATGGTAACGCTGCTGTGATGGAAGTGTTGTCAGGATTTCCCCCCCTCCACACACTCACCCAACCAGATCTGCGAAACGCCAGTGTCAACTTTCCATTTGCATTTGAGAATGAGGTGCAGTTCCACCACCCATCTGGCCATGCGGCAGGATTTCACGCCTGGGTTCCTTCCACTTCTCCCATGACTACACATTATGGACAGAATATGACTAAATTGCAAAGATACTGCCAAATGTCATGCCATTGTGATATGCATTATATCATGATAAAACTTTCTTAGCAGATCCCTGAGGCGACTGTTAAAGACTGGCCTGCATTTATCAAAATTCCATGTGAAACACCAACAAAACACGTCTGGAATGTGTGAGATTAGTCAGGATGTTCACAAACACACAAAAAAAGCTAAATTAAAAAAGCTAATTACAAGAGCTCATTTGCATTTGTTACACCCTGCTCTAATATCCGTATCAAAAAGGCTAGTATCGTGATAAAGATCAAGAAATGATATATTGTACACCTCTAACCTCACCTTCTAGGGTTCTGAGCTCAATTCGGGTCTCGTCTGGTTCTCAGTGTTTACTGCTGCGATTGGTCCCGCGTGGCAGCTGAGACTAAAGCCACATGTGAATGGGTGAGGTGGGACGAGAGAGAGCTGGACTGTAACAAGATTAGGCCGCCTAACACCTCGTACTGAATGAAGCTCTAAATAGCTGCCTGCCAGATCGCAGCTCTGCTGCAGGTAAAGAATATATGACGCTAACAGAGGACGACAAATACAGTTTTATATAAGAGTCTTTCTGCTGTTTTATTTTTGTCTAAATTTGATTTAGATTAATGTAACAAATGTTCTGAACAGGAACACGGCTGATTTAAGTCTCCCGAAGCTCCTCAAAGTGACGAGGCAAAAGGACAGGACTGCGTTGACCTGCACGTGCACGGTCAAGAAATGTGATTGGCTGTACACAAAGTCCATTATATTCTCCTCAGTTCCTGATTCGCCTGTTTGTTTGTTTGCTACTCTTTGAAACATGGCACAGGAAGGCCATTTAGCTTGAAGCCTCGTAAGCTTGTTTTATTCATATCCTGCCTCATATGTAATCCGGCTTCCTAAAGCCGTCGGAAAACATTCTTTTTTTTCCCAGCCCTCGGAAGAATCCGCTGAGCTGTCGGTTGGAGTCGAGCAGCGCTAGGAGTTTGCTTTCGCGTTCGCCGCAGCCAGACTAATCCTGCTTAAATCTGCCCTCGGCCCACTGTACGCGGTGCTGCTGGGGGCCGGCGGGGCTCGGGGCGCCGGCCTGCGGAAGCTCAGCTCCGCTTTTCATGCGAGATCACATTAGAGCTCAGGCGAGCGCATGCTCAGCCCAGCGGCCGGACGCACACAGGCGTGGACGCTGCCTTTACCGCCATGTGCCGGTTAATTACCCTTCCGGCTTCTGCAGGCGCGTCTGGCTTCGCCTCCTTGCGCTTTTCATTTGTCCGCGTGTCTCTGAAGCTCAGCAGATGGTGGAGTGGGAACCTTCTTTTGCAGAGCTCTCTGAATTAGAGTGACCTCTGTCAAGTGACCTCTGATTTGTACGAGACAGCTAGCATGTCTCGGGCTCACCTGGCCTTGGGTAAGGGAGTTAGCACGTATCGAGCTTCCCTTGTGTTGATAAGGTTGAGGCTTTCAAGGAAACGCAGAAGATTGGATATTTAGTGGAACAGCGGTAAGCAGCAGTAACCTTTCCCCACGCTGGCCTGGAAATAGGACCGGGCTGCATCTGACCGCTGCAGGGCATGTGATCACTGGCCAATCAGCAGGGGAAACCACAGCTGCAGGAGAGAGGTGCTGGTGACCCAGCCAAACCCACAGGCCATTGCCCCCATGGTGCTCACCCTGCCTCAGCCACACACCAGCAGGGCCTGTGTGAACATGGCAGGGGGTCCAGCAGAGCAGCCCAGCACAGGAGATCTCTGGTTGTTTTGTAGCATTCTTCATCAGTGCAACTCCACATATCTGCAGCATGGAAAAATTCCAGGGCTGACATAAAAGTGAGGGTGTGTGTGTGTGTGTGTGTGTGTGTGTGTGTGTGTGTGTGTGTGTGTGTGTGTGTGTGTGTGTGTGTGTGTGTGTGTGTGTGTGTGTGTGTGTGTGTGTGTGTGTGTGTGTGTGTGTGTAGAAAGCGGGTGGATGTTATTTTTCACAGTCCCTTGTGGCTGGAGTGGACATTAGGCTGAAATGTGCTGCGTGGTCCATGGTGTGGGATGTCCTGCTTTATTACAGGACAGCCAATGGGCCAGCGTACAGAACAAACACAGAGCACAGACAGATGGAAGAACGCTCTGTCTCCGGCTTGGCCACGCTCGGCCCACACGTTTCCGATCTGCAGCACTTCCTGGGAGTGCTGGCGTTTGGGCCACAGCACATTACTGCCCCCCCACAACCCCCCTCACGACCCCAGCGGGGTAGGAAGGCTCCTCAGAGCCGTGGTTTCCTGTAGCTCTCACTCCTGCACTGCTGGCACTTTTAGATATTATCATCCATAATAAAATGAAAAAAGATCAGCGTGCACAAATAAAGCAATAAAGACCCCCCCCCCCCCCCCCCCCCCACATTATATCCAAATGTGATTTGATGTAATATATCAAAGAACATATTTCATATTAGAACAGCATATGTTTGGGTTAGGGCCAGCTGTCAGCTGAGTGTGGGGAACACACCACTTTATCCCTCCAGATCGGAGGGGCTGTGAAGGTAGTGATAATGGACAGTGTTTCCAGTAGAGTGAAGATCTTTTGAAAGTCATTCGTCATCCAAATCATCTTCCTCTCCTGTGGTTTGTGTCGTGGGATGACACAGGTCTTGCCCTCAGACTGTTTTCTCTTTATCTTTCAGCTGAGGTAGCTGTCTCACCTCATTGGCTGTGGTTGGGCTGTTTGAAGGGTCTCTGTAACGTGGGATGTGGGCTAGTGCACGCGTTCTGGGGCACAACTGATGAAGCATTTCGCGCCCCCCCCCCCCCCCAACCCCTATATCTCATTTCAGGATACCAGGTTGCTTACCGACTGGATTCTGGAGACCCCAACCAGTTCACCACCGTGGAAGTGGGCCCAGACACCCAGGAGTTTGCAGCCTCTGCACTGACTCCAGAGTCGGCCTATATTTTCAGAATATCTGCCAGAACCCAGCAAGGTTGGGGCCCGGCCGCCCAGGCTGTGGTCATCACTACGGAGATCCGAGGTGGGATCCTCTCTCTCTCACACACACACACAAATACACACACAAACAAACAAAGAGCATACACTGGCCATCAGTCTTTAAAAGCTACTTTATTTTCTGCCTTTGAAAGGACCTTATGTCACCCCTACAAATACTACCCTTCAAACAAAGTTAATTTGTTTCCTTTTACCCAACAGACTGACTTTTAAAAATGGTGTTATCTTACGAAGATCTTGTTGTTGAGCTCTTTAATCTGATTAATGGCCAGATGTAATCGGACGGGGAACAGATTAGTTCTGCCTCTGTGTAATGTGTCCCCGTTTTTCCCGAGAGAGCTTCTCAAGGAAAGGTGGAGTTAACACTGAAAGTCATATGAACCTCTGATCCTTCTGCCACTGGTTTATCAGAACCTTTGGGGGGCAAAGGAACAAACAGTAGAACCAGTGACAGCGAGGGACATGGCACATGACGCTCGTCCCTCGCAATGATATGCATCTTTAATAGTGATCGATACCGCTCACCTTTAAATAAACAATTATGCCTCTGCACATCGATTTGGAGCATGAAAATCGATGGTCCCTGTGCGCTGGAGGGGCAGGGCCACGCCGCTGACGGATGCGCTGTGATTAAGACTAGTCAGCAGGGCCGGGCTGCCCCCTGGCCCCTGGCTCATCTCTCTCCTTCTCCCCCTCCCCCGCTCCCCCCAGAGCGGCCCCAGCCCCCGCTGCAGATCACCGTACCTCAGGACCAGGTGCAGTCACGCCAGCTGCGGCTGGAATGGCTGCCGGGTGGAGACGGCTCCTCTCCTGTGAGATACTTCACCCTGCAGCTCCGACAGCTACCCGACGGAGGCTGGATCACCCACTCCTCTGCCATTAGTCACAACAGCACGTCCTGTGTGGTGGACCGGTGAGCTCCAGTCTCTCTCTCTCTCTCTCTCTCTCTCTCTCTCTCTCTCTCTCTCTCTCTCTCTCTCTCTCTCTGGCTTTCGCCACATCTCCATCTTCACCACCCACACACCCAGACAGCAAGCTGAACCTCCATCTCAGCAGGTTCCCTCCCCACCCTCCACATTCCTCCCCTCGTAGCCCTTTCTTTCCCGCCTCTATCTTTGCCCTCCGCCGTGCCAGCCTGACTGGGTTACAGTAAGACTTCTGTGATGGAGGGGATTTTTAAAAGCTTTGCAGTCTTTTTCCTCACTGGTGATTCCTGCAGCTCAAGAAGGCGGTGAGCGGCGGTGCCAGAGTGCCCCGCGGACCACACACACCGTAGCTGCCATTACGTGGCAAACGACATCGGACATGTATTCAGAGGCCCATCTCATCTTGATCATCACGACTCTCCTCCGCCCTGTTAACGCTTCTTCTAGCCTCTCAAGCTCTTTATTGGCTTCTAATCAGGTTTACCAGTCTCTGCTTAGATTATTTAGGTCTGACTTGTGCCTTTGGTAGTTGGAGACCTTAAAACGTTACACACTCTGAGGCAGCTGCTCATGCTCCTCTCTACTGAATAGATGCACGTGTGTTTCAGAGGGCATGTACAGTTTTTAGAGAAAAATGAGATTTTAAGTTGATAAATTTCTTAGCCAAGGTGATTGCACCTTAAATTTGAACTGGCCAGCGAAGTTCAATGATTGTGCTTGTGACAGATAGCAGCACACGTGCTATATTACTGATGATGGGAAATGATTCTGTCTGATGGGAGATAACTCACGCCACACAACCCCGCAGGCTGAAGCCCTACACTTCATACAAGCTGAGAATGATGGCCACTAATGACATCGGTGACAGCAAGTACAGCCAGGAGACCGATGCAGTTACCACTTTACAAGATGGTGAGTAAGAAGGGAAGTGTTTGTGCACGTGCCCTCTGGTGCTAGCTGATGCAGTATTGATTCAGCTAGAAGAGCTGGAGAAGAACCAGACAGCCCTCTGTTATCTCCGTCATGGTCCTGATCGTACTCGTGTGCAGAATTGCACTAAAGAAGGATCTGTGTGTGTGTGTGTGTGTGTGTGTGTGTGTGTGTGTGTGTGTGTGTGTGTGTGTGTGTGTGTTTCCTCCTGCTTCCTGGCAGTTCCGGATGAGGCTCCCGTTATTCTGTCCGTGAAGCCGTCCACGACGACCTCTGTGCTGGTGCAGTGGCAGGTAGCGTATCGCTCTCTTCCTCACCATCACCTTCCTCACTCGTCTGCAGACCTCACCGAGTGCAGATCCGGTCAGTGCCGTGCGAGGCGGCCGTCTCGGTCTGAGGAGTGGCGGCTGACTTCTTTGAGATAATTGGCTGCTAAATGCATCCGTCACACCCATTATCTGTTTAATTATCTGGGTTTGGGTGATGAGCGAACCTCCTCAGAAGGACGTGCTGGGAAGCTCGTCACGACTTGCTTGGTATGCGTCCCGTGCCGTTGCATATCTCAGTGACACCGAGTATTGATAACGCATCTTCATGGAGTTCATAGAGAGTCTGGCAAGGCCAGGATAATTAATACCCACGCGCCTGCAAAGTGCCACCTTCCGGAGGGGTATTAATTAGCCGGCGAAACCTTTCTCCGGTGACCTACGACAGGCCGATCGTCTCCGGGGCAGACAGGCCGATGGTCTCCTGGGCCGGCTGCTTTATCTGAGGCTCTGAGGGCCACGGCTGCATGATTACTTTCAGCACGGCGCTTTGCTAACGACCCTGCGGCCCCTTAAATGAGATCCTCATCTTTCATTCTCCTCCATCCGCATCGTGTATAGGCTGAGATGTGAATGTGAATGCAGAGAGGCGGAGAACGCTCTCGCCCAATGGGGGCGTCTCCCTCCACCCCCCACCTGAAACCGGATGTTTTACTAGGGAGCGAAAGGCAGCGATGGGACATGTGATCTTTGACATGTCTGCCGTTGCAGGCGCCCAAGGAGGACAGTGTGAACGGGGTGCTTCTGGGATACCGGCTGTACTACAGAGAGCTGCAGTACGATAGCACTCCGCTGGAGTCCAAGAAGACCATCAACAGCTCAGTGGTGCGCGGAGACCTGACAGGTAGGAGATGGACGTCTGACGTTCACACACACACACACACACACACACATGCACACGCACACTCACACACACACACAAACCTGGGGTGTTTGTTTTTCTCAAAGCGATTTGTGACAGAGGAAAATAAAGTAAATAGAACACAATACTTGATTGCATGTTTTCATATTCTGAAACATAGCGGCTGCGTTTTGGAAGAGGGAGCAAAATCATTTGAGACCCAACTGCACTGCAGTAGTTAAATGTGGCCAAAGTAAGCCATGAAATTTTATGAAGTATCTGGACCAGGGGCAGGACGCTCTCTTGAAGACTCTCTCAACAGATGGACACAATTCTTGTGCTCCTGCTGCCTGAAGAATATTTGAATAACTCTCTTGTGGAGAGTTGAGTGAAGGTGAGCTCGTTAGAGGTGTGCGGCATGTGCCCGGCAGGTTTGGGAGCTTGAGCTCGTGTATCTGGACCCCAACATGCCATCACACTCACTACAGCCTCCACCACTAAAAGGCCTCTGCCAAATTGGACTCAGCAGTTTTGACAGCATTTAAACGTACAATCCTGAAGCAGCCATGCACGACAGGGTAGTTAATATTTTTCTCTATACTGGTCACCAGGAACCCTCCATCCATCTCTCCTGCAGCTCTTCTTTCACTCTCTGTCCTCTTCACCCGAGCTCCTCCTCCTCCTCCTCCTCCACTTTTCTCCTTTTCCCATCTCACCCTCACCTCTTCTTCTCTCCTTCTCCAGTGCTACCTCTTTTCACCCTCATCACCTCATCTTCTGGTTCTTTTCTCTGGTTTTCTTGTCTCTTCTCCTCTCATCCCTTCCTGATCTATACTCTCCTCCCCTCTCCTCTGCTCTCCTCCCCTCTCATGCTCTCTCCTCCTCTCTCCTCTCTCCTCCTCACCTCTCACCTCCTCTTCTGCCCTCTCATGCTCTCTCCTCCCTTCTCCTCTCCTCCCCTCACCTCTCCTCTCCTCTCCTCCCCTCTCATGCTCTCTCCTCCCTTCTCCTCTCCTCCCCTCACCTCTCCTCTCCTCTCCTCCCCTCTCATGCTCTCTCCTCCCTTCTCCTCTCCTCCCCTCACCTCTCCTCTCCTCTCCTCCCCTCTCATGCTCTCTCCTCCCTTCTCCTCTCCTCCCCTCACCTCTCCTCTCCTTTCCTCCCCTCCCATGCTCTCTCCTCCCCTCTCCCTCTCCCCTCTCCTCCTCCCCACCCCCACCTCTCCTCCCCTCTCCTCCCTTCTCCTCCCTTCTCCTCCTCTCTCCCCTCCTCCCCACCCCCACCTCTCCTGCCCTCTCCTCTGATCCTCATCTAAATATCCCTCCCACATTGCCCTGTTTGTTCACTCTTAACGGTTCATGTTGAAGAATCAGCAGGTGCGTCAGAACCACTAAGGCACTCTGGCAGGAGGATCCACTGAAGAGGCGTCTGCTCTTTTGGCTTTGAAGTTTCATTCACATTTGATAATGTTATTTTTGTCAGACATGCCAGACAGACAGACAGGCATGAAAAATATTTTTTTAATACTTAAAATTTTGACTTTTCAACATATTTATTTATTTTTTAATTGAAACATGTCTGTAGTTGACAGCCGTATGTTTCAGAAGTCTTTTTAAGTGTCAGACCTGTTCTGTGGTGTTTTATATCAACTGATGAATGAATCGCTCATGAATTGCTCCATCCGTTCGGTATTGCCCTAGGAGTTTGGTAGCGGTCCGTGTGGAGGGACAGAGGCATGAGCTCTAAGGTTTCATCAGTCGTCTGAAGGATTATGTGCAACTTGGGTCGAAAAACCAAAAATTTACAGCCATGATGAAACAGCTCTTTGATTTGTGTATTTTCATCTTGCCTCATCCTTTAATAATGAATTCATCATCTCTCTTTTTCTGTTTCCTTCTCTCCATTCTCCCCACCAGCCAGAAGCACTGTGAAGACAGTGAGCAGTCCTTCGCTAACAGAGTTCGAACTCACCCGTAAGTTTCCTTCCATCGTCTGTCTGAGTCAGCCCTCAAACCTTTGATGTCCAAATAAAATATTCACACTTCCTCTGGCGAAGATTATAATGCCCGGCGCTCACTGTGTTCCGGAGAACAAGGTGTTTCCTCTAATATGTCAATTCTGACAAGCAACAGTCCAGTCTCCACATATGCCGAGACTGTGTCATATTCCGTAGACCAGACACACACTTAAAGTCCTCTCACTGGGCTGGTCTGGCTTGCCTCATCATCACACCACATCGTGGTATCCCAGTAACATCTCAAGAACACACAACCTTCTCCAAAAACATTAGTTCACAAGTTCACAGACATGACTGTTATCTGAACAACACAATTGTATACAGTAGGACTATTATGTTATCTGTTGTCTTCAAGCTAAGAAATATTCATTAAAATACTGGTGTTTTCACAGAGCTACAGAAATACAGACGCTATGAAATTGTCATGACAACCTACAATATCATTGGCGAGGGTCCTGCCAGTGCTCCTGTGGAGGTGTTTGTCGGAGAAGCAGGTATAATCATGAGCTTACACTGACCGCTCTGTTCAGAGCTGGAAGGAGGGGCCGCAGTCGGTCTCACGTGCACACCTGTGTAGTCACTCATTCACTGTCCCACGTGCACTCCTGTGTAGTCACTCATTCACTGTCTCACGTGCACACCCGTGCAGTCACTCATTCACTGTCCCACGTGCAGTCCTGTGTAGTCACTCACTCACTGTCCCACGTGCAGTCCTGTGTAGTCACTCACTCACTGTCTCACGTGCAGTCCTGTGTAGTCACTCATTCACTGTCTCACGTGCAGTCCTGTGTAGTCACTTATTCACTGTCTCACATGCAGTCCTGTGCAGTCACTCATTCACTGTCTCACGTGCAGTCCTGTGCACTCATTCACTGACCTCACGTGCAGTCCTGTGCAGTCACTCATTCACTGTCTCACGTGCAGACCTGTGTAGTCACTCACTCATTGTCTCACGTGCAGTCCTGTGTAGTCACTCATTCACTGTCT
The DNA here is from genome assembly GCF_052324685.1 of Brachyhypopomus gauderio. Lineage (NCBI taxonomy): Eukaryota > Metazoa > Chordata > Actinopteri > Gymnotiformes > Hypopomidae > Brachyhypopomus > Brachyhypopomus gauderio. The sequence continues at coordinate 16,517,866 of NC_135216.1, read as the reverse complement.
CATGTACACACCTGTGTATTCACTCATCCACTGTCTCACGTGCACACCTGTTACTGAGCTCTAAGATTCTTTAACACTACCCATTTGAGTTAAATATGTGAGATTAGATGTATTAGATTTATCCGAGTTAATAGCCAGAGAACGCATTTGAAATACTGTGAGGGCTACAATAACCTCTAGCATGTCTCATTCTCTGTTTCATAAGCCACTACTAAAACCGAATCATAATTGAACAAAAATGAAAAGAGACTTAACGTGGCACACGTGCAGGTGCCCGGCATGCGTGCTGAACCCGGCATCACGTACACAGTGTCGTAGGCTGTTTCTCAGGAGTCAAACGTTAGCACACGCGCGCCCAAGGTGCAGCAGAAATAAGCTTTATCTGATCAAGACCGCGCTTGTAGTGCACATTTAAAAACATATATTCAGTTTATTCATGCGTCCAAATCGATTCGCTCAGTCATGCAAACAGAGTAGTTTGTTCTCGAGTCGTCTGCTACTCCCGCCGGCCTGCCAGCTCTTCTGCTGGAGCAGCCAACGTGCTGGAGGCCTTCAGAAGCCTAAGTGATGCTCTCAGGTTGAGGGGAGACAGTGCAGGGGGCAGCGTTGCCCTGCTGGCAGGATGGGATGGGAGATGGTTTTGTGCAGCGGCTTAAAAAAGGTGCTGGTGGGAGCTTGCGCGCTTTTCACTTTTCTCTGACATTACCTCACATACGCGCAGGTCGACCTTGTGAAATAGAGATTTTGCCAAGCAGAAAAATGGCTCTCTTGCTGTGTAGTTGACAGTTCTGGTGTATAGTTTCTACACTCACCTAGTACCCACATTTAGACACAAACACACACACACACAGTTGACAATACTTTGAAAAAGACTCTGAATGTTAATGAACTCCACACTGAATGCTTTTATGAGTATATATATTTCTAGAGTATAATCCCTGATCATTGTTGTTCTCAGCTAAATGGAATGAGCTGGTAGATATTAGAGTGCTCTTCACATTTCACGTTAGTTGTCTTGTTGCTAGAAACAAGCAGTGATCCTCCCAGTTCCTGGGTGAGTAATATACAGTGGTACTGCCTAACATCCAAACATTAGCAGGCCTCACTATTTAATGAGTTGCCAGTCAGAGTAGACATGACAAGGTCCATGCGCTGGCGTTGGCAACCAGGCTGTAATCTCTGCTACATTGCGTCATGCCATTTTCAAAAAAATACATTGTTTAGGTCCAGTCAGCTGGCGGAGATCTGTCTGGGTGCATTTCATGGCTTGTATGATCAATCGATTGCCTCTGCTAATAGCATAAAAAAACTTCTCTTAGAAGTATTGAATGGCGACAAACTGCTTCAAATGTGAGCTGTCATTGTGATGTTTAATTTCAACATGATGTTGAAGCTATTTTCAGTACCTTTCAAGGATACACAGAGGAGCCTTCTGGGACAGCTGATCAATAGAAAAAGGCATGTCTACAGTGTCAAACAGTTTGTGAAATAATACCTGTAGCTTGGTATTACAGCGTTGAATCAATGCTGGATAGTAATTCCTGTTTTCTCTAGATAGGCAGCACCCAAACACATTGTAATGTTAGTTCTTTAGCTAAAATTGGATCCAAACAGCTGATAAACTACTATAAGCACTATATGATCTCGTATGGAAGGTATGGTGTGTAGGATGGAAGACCAGTGGCCTAGCTAAATGAATGGGATTGGTGTGTGTGAAAGGAGCCATTCAGAGAGGCAGTATTTACCAACCAATGTGCTGCAGCACACAAGTGTGCCGCAAAAGATTATCCAATTTCACCTGATTGGTTCCCTAATAATAAATAAATGTACTTTTTGTGGCATTTTCGTTTGGTGGTGTGCCTTGTGATTTTTTCTAATGTGAAACGTGTGGCATAGCTGAAAGGCAAACACAGCAGAGAGGTATGTGATGACATGAAGTTTGAATGAAATACAGGTAGTTCTAGGAATCCACAGAAGATGAGGAATGTTTGCAGTTGCTTCTGTGTGAGAAATTATCTGAGCTGATATGTTTTGAATGGATTGCAATTTACTGAAGAATTTATCGGGAAGACCACAGACTGAAGACCTGTGTCAGTATATAGAGGGGAAGGATGGGTGTAGATGAACGACATAACACAGGTGGTTCAGAATGAGAAGGAGTAATGTGGCTTCACAAGGAGAATGTAGGGTCAATGAACTACACATGAAAGGACAGCTATGACATCTTTAAGGTCAAGACAGAAATGATGGCACCCTAGAAAGAGTTGCTTTGAATCTTAACAATGTGATCAAAGTTTTACCTGTGAAAATTTGCCATCCAGTGTAGTTTGAAGGTAGACTAACATGGATACAGTAGAGAAGACATCCAAATAGATTTGAATGCCATGTGTGTAGAAATTTTTCAGCCCATGCCACTGAAAAAGCCAAGAGGGAACATGTGGTCAGCAAACATACGAGAAACTTGAGAACCTTGTGGAACATCTCAGAACAGGAGCAGAAAACTATTTATATTTGCAAATAGAGCTAAAAGGCTTTTTTTTAGAGATGTTGGACTATACTAAATCACCATCACAAATTCCTAGATGTGAGTGAAGACGAGAAAGTGGAATAATGTGATTAACAGTGACAAACACAACACTAATATCAAGAAGGATTAATTTATTAATAGATCCAGCATCATCAGATCAGAGGTGATTATTGGATACTCTTAGCAGGACAGTGTCTATGCTAGAAAATAAAAAACTGATTGAAATGTCTCATTCATGCTACTACAGGACACACGTACCTGTAAGTGAAATGCTGCTGTATTCTCTGAAATTGTTATAAAGAAGGAGGAATTTTAGAAGATCCTCTAACAAACAGGAACAGCAGAGTTTAGGGGATATTCATGAGAATGGGTGTCAAAATGAAGATGTTTGTAAAAATGGCAGTGAGACGAGTTTTAAGAAGTGATGTTGGTGCCAGATCAAGTAAGCCGATGAGGTTATTATCGCATGTCATAATTACTGTGAAGACATATCTGTTAGAAGTGTTGATGCAGAGAGTCACATGAAGACAGAGATAGATATGCTTCTTTATGACACCCAGATCCCGAAGCCCATTTCTGACTCCTCGCATTATTGCTATCACAACTCATTCCAGCATCTACAAAACGGTGACTATGGCAACGTGCCTTTAATAAAAGCATTGGTGGTTGTTTTGTAGGATTCTTCCTTCCCGCTCCTGTTTGGGACGCTTCTGGCCGCCTCTCGTAAGAGGCTTAATGAAGCAGTAAATATGAATCTGTCATAAAGAACCCAGGCAGCTGGCAGACCTGCACAGGGTTATCAGCATCAGGTTATTAACAGCGTCATTAGAGGGGACCAGGCAGGGAGATTACTCCCGGCAGCAGGCCAAACAAACAAAGGAATTTCCTGCTGATTAACGTCAGGTGTGACTCCGATGAAGGACAAGTGGAGATGGAGAACAAGCCATGAGGTGTGTGTGTGTGTGTGTGTGTGTGTGTGTGTGTGTGTGTGTGTGTGTGTGTGTGTGTGTGTGTGTGTGTGTGTGTGTGTGTGTGTCACGTGTGTGTGTGTGTGTGTGTGTGTGTGTGTGTGTGTGTAGGCTGCTGTGTCCTTTGAAACCCTTCAGTGTCTGTGTGACGCTGACGTGGAGACCATAGCTGTGTCCTGTTAGCACTCTGGTGAGGACTCCATCAGTGGGAGCGCTCCTGAAGACGTCCACTCCTAAATTATTCCACCAGCCTCCCCACACAAGCTGAGATTTTGCACAGAGAAGAAGACACGCCATCACGCTTCATAAGCTCGCACTGATCTTCAGCGTCTCCCTGATTAAAAATACATGTTCTGTTGTTCTTGGTGGGGATTGCACTCTCTGTCTCTTATTCCAAAGTGCCAGACGTCTCGGTGTGCAGTGACAGGTGTGTGTGTGTGTGTACGTACGTGTGTGTTCTGCTAAAATGAAAGTGTTGGTGTGTGGTGTCAAACTGTAGGTTGGTGTAGAGGCCATGCAGTGACACTGCTGATGGCATCTAGTTGTGTCCATGTCTCCCCTCTCTCTGTGTTCATGTCTCTCTCTGTGCTCATTTCTCTCTCTGTGTTCATGTCTCTCTCTGTGTTCATGTCTCTCTCTCTGTGTTCATGTCTCTCTCTGTGTTCATGTCTCTCTCTGTGCTCATGTCTCTCTGTGTTCATGTCTCTCTCTGTGTCCATGTCTCTCTCTGTGTTCATGTCTCTCTGTGCTCATGTCTCTCTCTGTGTCCATGTCTCTCTCTGTGTTCATGTCTCTCTCTGTGCTCATGTCTCTCTCTGTGCTCATGTCTCTCTCTGTGCTCATGTCTCTCTCTGTGTCCATGTCTCTCTCTGTGTTCATGTCTCTCTCTGTGCTCATGTCTCTCTCTGTGTCCATGTCTCTCTCCTCTCTCAGCACCATCCGTGGCTCCTCAGAATATCCGAGTGAACACCATGACATCCACCCAGCTGGAGGTGCAGTGGGAGGCACCACCTGTGGAGACCCAGAATGGCATCATTCAGGGCTACAAGGTCACAACCTCTCCTCCTCCTCCTCCTACTATAACCTCCTCTTCCTACTACTACAACCTCTCCTGCTCCTCCTACAACCTCTCCTCCTCCTACTACAATCTTTCCTCCTCCTACTACAACCTTTACTACAACCTCTCCTCCTACTACAACCTTTACTACAACCTCTCCTCCTCCTCCTACTACAACCTTTACTACAACCTCTCCTCCTCCTCCTACTACAACCTCTCCTCCTACTACTACATCTCCTCCTAATATATCCCTATACTATATCCTCTCTCTCTCTCTCTCTCTCTCTCCAGTAAGCCGAATAAACGTTTTCAGTCGTTACTATTATATTGTACTGCAATAGATAATGATGTTGGACAGTATGTTTAAAAGACCAGACCATTTGGGTCATGAAATAATTATTACAGGTCAGGGTTAAATGAATCCCTGTTGAAATACTCATGACACGAAGGTAGACACGGTAAGGGAAGATGGGTATTAATGTGGCAGAAGAGTTGTTCCGCCTTCGAGACACTTTCAATGAGTGTGTGCACGTTGCACTATCTGTCATCTGTACAAAAGGACGATTCAGCTGTGGGGAAAGAGTGCCGTCACTAACATGCAGCCAGGGGCCCTTTCAGAGTCTGAATCCCCTCCTGCCTCATATCTCTGTGTGCAGATTTACTACTGGGAGATGGAGAACCAGAACGAGACGGAGAAGGTGAAGATCCTCTTTCTGCCCGAGACCAGTGTGCGCTTGAAGAACCTGACCAGCTACACGTACTACATGGTGAAGTTGTCTGCCTTCAATGCAGCGGGGGATGGGCCGCTCAGCGAGCCCAGAAGGGGGCGCACTCTCCAGGCAGGTCAGGCTCCACTTCCGAGTGCTAACTTCTTCCACATCAGTTCAGCTAGCACCTCTTAGCGAGAAAACCAGGTCAGCTCCTGATTTACATCTTATTTGCCCATTACATCCTTACTGCATCACCCATATTAATGTGTGTCCATATTACACATTAAATTATGGTCTCTGTGAATGTTGTTGGTCTAAACTATGTATTAGTGGGGAATCACTGACATGGTGACACTGACATCTAACTCATCACAGTAACAGGGAGTATTAGTGGAGAACCACTGACATGGGGCTCTAACTCATCACAGTAACAGGGAGTATTAGTGGAGAACCACTGACATGGGGCTCTAACTCATCACAATGACAGGGAGTATTAGTGGACAATCACTGACATGGGGCTCTAACCACTGACATCTAACTCATCACAGTAACAGGGAGTATTAGTGGAGAATCACTGACATGGGGCTCTAACTCATCACAGTAACAGGGAGTATTATTGGAGAGTCACTGACATGGGGCTCTAACTCATCACAGTAACAGGGAGTATTATTGGAGAATCACTGACATGGGGCTCTAACTCATCACAGTGTCAGGGAGGTGTTCGCCATGTATGAGTCACTTGCAAAAACAATTTTAACATGACTCAGATGGTCTTGCAGTGACCTCATTTGCACAAGTCCAGGAAACACAGCCTCTTTCTCTCTTTCTCTCTTTGACATTTCCTAGAGGAACAAACGGCACACGGACATAACAGCAGATTTGCATAAAGGCAACAGATATAAGTAATTACACAGAGGGTAAACCAGTGGTCATGCCTGCTGTGGGTCTTCAACGTGCTGCGCTTCTCTCCTATTTTCATTGTCTGTGCAAATGGCATTATTGATATTTGACTTGCTTATAGTTCTCTCTCTCTCTCTCTCTCTCTCTCTCTCTCTCTCTCTCTCTCTCAGCTCCCAGTGCTCCTGGCTTCATTAGCTTCTCTGAAGTGACCAGCACAGCTGTTAACGTGTCGTGGGGGTTCCCCCAGACTCCAAACGGAGTGGTGGAGGGCTACAGGGTGGTGTACGAGCCCTCGGCCCCCATCCACGGTACGTCTCACACGCTGTTCCCCCTCTCCCCGTGGGCACCCCGCTGTTCTTAAGCGTATCTGTTGCTTTTCGAGCCTTGCGGGTGAAGCTGCTGTGCAGCAGAGCCGTGTCACAAACGGGCGTGGCTGGAAGCCCAACGCTGGAAGCCCAACGCTGGCAGCTGCGCTCACCTCTGAAGTGTCAATCAAGTGTCACGGAAACCTCCGGGGGGTTTAAACGAGTTGTGAACCAGTGAGTTCTGCTGGTTATGAGTCAGTGGTAATCTGTGTTGGAGTACGTTTGTTCTGCCCTGAGGCTGAAACTTCTCAGAGAGAAACTGTTATCGTTTCCTCTGTGTCAACATTCATTTCATTGTTTTAATTTAATCAATAAATAAGAGGGTTTAGTGAGCCTCAGGCATGTTGGCCCACAGATAGGTGTGTGTGTGTGTGTGTGTGTGTGTGTGTGTGTATACGCCTTTGTAAAATTGTATTTGGGAATATTCATTCACTTTCATGCATCTGTCTGTGTGTATATGCTTTTGTCAGATTGTGTTTGGGGAAATTCCTTCATGCATCTGTGTTTGTGTGTGTGCGTGCGCGTGTGTGTGTGTGTGTGTGTGTGCGTGTGTGTGTGTGTGCGTGCGTGCGCGCGTGCGTGTTTGTGTGTGTGCGTGTGTGTGCTGTGTGCGTGCGTGCGTGTGTGTGTGTGTGCGTGCGTGCGTGCGCGTGCGTGCGTGCGCGTGTGTGTGCTGTGTGTGTGTGTGTGTGTGTGTGTGTGTGTGTGCTGTGTGTGTGTGTGTGTGTATGCGTGCGTGCGCGCGCGCGTGCGTGCGTGTGTGTGTGTGTGTGTGTGCGTGCGTGCGTGCGTGCGTGCGTGCGTGTGTGTGTGCGTGCGTGCGTGTTTGTGTGCGTGCGTGCGTGCGTCCGTGCGTGCGTGTGCGTGTGTGTGTGTGTGTGCGTGCGTGTGTGCGTGCGTGCGTGTTTGTGTGCGTGCGTGCGTGCGTGTGCGTGCGTGCGTGCGTGCGTGCGTGTGCGTGTGTGTGTGCGTGTGTGTGTGTGTGTGTGTGCGTGTGTGTGTGTGTGTGTGTGTGTGTGTGTGTGTGTGTGTTCAAATGCCTGCAGGAGTGAGTAAGGTAGTGACGGTGGACATCCGGGGGAGCTGGCAGCGTTGGCTGAAGGTGCGTGACCTGACCAAGGGGGTCACCTACTGCTTCCACGTGCAGGCCAGGACCATCAGCTACGGGCCGGAGGTGACGGGCAACGTGACGGCGGGCCCCGTGGAGGGTGGGTGGACCCACGAGCAGTCGTGCGAATGAAGCTGACTCACACAGCGCACACAGGCATAACCCACGACCAAAGAAAGCATTTTGTCAAGCATGAATTGCTAGGTGACAGTCGTGGGCACACAGAGCAGTCAGCTGTCTTGCACGGTCTGTCTGCCCCCGTGTTTATGCCAGTCTCCCATACTCATTCATTCTCCTGTGCTGTGACAGTTTGAAATAAACATCTAAACTATATTTGCAAAGCCAGAGGCTTGGTTTATGGGAAGGTTAACCCAGGTTCAAAGGTGGGTCTTCTCTCCATCGTCCACACACGGCTCTGCCTGACTGCCGTCTGCGTCGGCGCCAAGCGTTTGACGGTCGTTTGCTGCTGCGTTCACCTCTCCTGTTCGGAAACATAATCCGTGTTTTTATGCAGGTTCCCCTGGATCCCCCCTCAAAATTTCAATCACGAAATCCGGCGCGACCCTCACCGTCCACTGGACACCAGGAGAAGGTGGAGCGGGACCTGTGACAGGCTACGCCATCGAGGCCCGCCCCTCAGGTGTGCGCACGCACCACGCCCTGGCCTACACCTCAGTCGCTACACCTGTTCCCATATTTAACCAGCTAGCATGAATGGCATGTAGCTTAATTGCAATGCCTTGTCAACTTCGCCTGAGGGACGTGATAGAGAAGGAGTCGCATTAAGCAGCTGGTTCTTTGTTAGCTTTAATCACAGAGCATGTAATCTAGGCTGCATCAAAGGTATATGTTGTTAGTGAAACAGCCACTAGCTACAACCCGTGGTAGGCCAGCGGAGTGCAGCGACCTTTGACTCATGACCTTACCACCCCGTTCCCCAGACGAGGGCCTGTGGGACACTTTCGTCAGGCATCTGCCCCCTTCGATCACCTCTCACAGCGTGAGTCTGGAACGACTACGCCAGGGGGTCAGCTACCAGTTCAGAGTGCTGGCTATCAACGAGTACGGCTACGGCGAGCCAAGTGCGCCCTCTGCTGCCATGTCAGGTAACTGCTCTCTCCTCACCGGCTGCTGTTTAGACTGTAGATCAAATGAGCAAAATAGACAAATTAATACTAAATACTAAATTTACTAAAGGGCAAACTGAATTGAGCTTGAACAGCAGCACCTGTGATTGGTCATGAAGCGAAGGTGTGTGACTAGAAGCTGGATCAGGTAAATCATTAGGCTTCCTACATGTTTCGATTGGTTTAGGTATTGGTTTTGATTATGAGTGTAATTGTCTTCCACATGGCTCAGACAGCCTGGTTATCAGCACTGATAAAGCCCAAGGCTACGGAGCTGCGCAATCTACAACACATAAATGACATCATGCCAAGAGCAAAGGTGAATGAGGGCGTTGATCATAAACTCTGGTTGTGCTCAGTCTATTTCATCAGCTGAGAAGCTCTTTTGACTGACATTCAACTCTTGCAGAATTTCCTGAGCATATGAAAGCAGGACCATAAGCAACGTAAACATAAAGTTGTTCAGATTTGTCAAAGATCAGACACTACAGTAACGTGTCTTCAATGATGAATGGCAGCAGGGCTGTGGCAGCTAAAATGTCATGGAGTGCAGTGGAGTTTTGCGGAGTGTTGCAGAGTGTCATGGAGTGTGGCGGAGTGTCATGGAGTGAGGCGGAGTGTCATGGAGTGAGGCGGAGTGTCGTGGAGTGTGGCGGAGTGTCATGGAGTGTGGCGGAGTGTCATGGAGTGAGGCGGAGTGTCATGGAGTGAGACGGAGTGTCGTGGAGTGTGAAGGAGTGTTGTGGAGAGTGGCGCTGGAGCTGTCATGCGGCACTAACAGTGCGTGCCCTGTGCTGTAATGACATTCTCCACGGCTGTGTAGCGGTGACCTTCTGCTTGGCAGAGAGAGTCTCGCCGGGTCTCTGGAACGGCCATTCATATACCACCCCCACCTGCTGCTGTTCTGGAGCTACCTGGAGATTCTGGCAAAGTTTATGGAAAAAAACATTTAACCTCAAACGTGGCTGATCATCATGATCTCCTGCCAAGTCAGTGAGACGAACGCTTGTTGTGTTGAGGTTGGTTATATGGAGCAGGTTTTCTTCTAAACCCCCGTGTAACAACAGAGGCCCTTCAGTGGTGCTTGTCCATTAAAAGGCAGAAGGGTGTATGCATGGATCCCTAACAGACTGGGGCGGTTCTCCTGTAGGTGCTACTCTATCTGCAGACTGGGGCGGTTCTCCTGTAGGTGCTACTCTATCTGCAGACTGGGGCGGTTCTCCTGTAGGTGCTACTCTATCTGCAGACTGGGGCGGTTCTCCTGTAGGTGCTACTCTATCTGCAGACTGGGGCGGTTCTCCTGTAGGTGCTATGCTGTTCCTGGTGATGTTGTTACGAGCGCCAGTCGAAAACGGCGGGAGCACACACCCCAACACATACAGGCCAGTCTCAGCTTGGCTCAGACAAAAGATTTCACGAGAGGAGATAAGATTCACACCCTGCCTTTGTTTTCCCCCCCTCTGATTCTCCACACAACTAATTTTGTAGAGAAATGAATAGCAAAACCATCTGCGCAAGCTTCCTGCCACGAGCGTGTGGAACGGTGGATGGGCTGCGTTGGCTGCTGCTCGGTTTAGCGCCATCGATGCTACACTGATGTCCTACTTGTTTACCTCACAGCTTCCTGTGCCCACTCGTGTTCGATGACCCTGCAAAGACTTCAAAAAGCTCCGCTTACAGCATAATAAGCCCAAACGCGCAACACACTCCTTGTCTGTTATGAACACTCACAGGAGCTTGTTTACTACTGCTCTGTGTGAGATTTCAGCTAGCTTACGGGACATCCGTAGGGTGAAACTTTGTGTCGTCTCTCATAAGAGGTGTTCAGCAGTAGGACCTAAAGTCTCTGTCCCCTTCTGCAGCCCAGCTAGAGACACCGTTTTATGAGGAGTGGTGGTTCCTGCTGGTTCTGGCGCTGTGCGGCCTCATCCTGCTCCTCGTGCTGGTCTTCGGCCTCGTCCTGCACGGCCAGAGCAGAAAGTACAAGAGCTGCGGGACAGGTGTGAGCGAGACCATGACATTCCCATCAGACACACCCCCCCCCCCCCACCCCCCCACACATCCACCCTCATATCACACACAGCACTGGTGTCTGGCTTCAGTAACACACATTAAACCTGAACCAGCCACTCCTGATATAGAACCACCACTACAAAAGAAGATGTAGTTTCAGCCACTTCTCTCTTCTCCCGTGGCTTTGACAACTGTCACAAAACGGACGGCCTTCCTAAAGCTTCGTCACGCTAGCGTCAGCTTTTGGCGTCGGGGGATGGGAGCGGGTGGCGTTGTCGGCGCGATGATGATGTGCTAACCGTGACAGGTGCAGCCGTCTCCACCATGGAGGAGTCTGTCACGCTGGACAACGGCGGCTTCACGGCTCTGGAGCTGAACAGCAGGCCCGTTCACATCAAGAGCTCCTTTCTGCGGAGGAACGGCACCAGGTGAGAGCCAGCACAGCCCTCCCTAAACACTGCTGGGGCAGGGTCTCTTCTCCAGGACGCATAGCCATTAAGGCTAGTGCCTCTGGCTCACTGAGCTGAAGCTTTCATGCATAGTTCAGGGTCACAAAGTGTTAATACCTCCCTGGATTTGCTCATTAGCTCAAGCCAGAAGGTAGAATTAATGAATGAAATCAACTTTTACCTTCTGTACTTCCAACATGCAAACATAGCGAGTTGTACGTCTTTGAGGGAGTTACACGTCTTTGAGGGAGTTACACGTCTTTGAGGGAGTTACACGTCTTTGATGGAAGCACAGCACTTAGCTCAATGTAACACCTACTTGTGTTTAGAAATATTTCAGATTTCTAAGACCTGTTCTAGATTCACAAATATCCGTCTCTTTTAAGGCCGGTTTGATATTCAGAGAAATCCATCTTTTTTAGTTCCCCATGAAAAGTAGAGATGAATTGCCATAAGACATTAATAAAAATTTCTGGGCTTTTATGAACATTTAAGCAGCTAGGCTAAACGTTATGTGCCCAGTGTGAGCCTGTTGCTATGGCCACCCCTCTCTATGTCGTGTGGCAGGTCTCCGCCTCGACCCAACCCCGCCGGTCTGCGCTATTCAGATGAAGACGTGTGCAGTAACTACAACGGCGCGGTCTCCACAGAGTGTGCCGCACTGACGGAGAGGCCGGCAGACGCGTCCGAGTCTGAGGTGCACACACCACGTGCACACGTGCAAACACCGCAGTCCAGAGCACCAGAGGCACCTTTCCCCGCAGGACATGCGATTTCTCTCAGGATCAATATTGTTTCTTTCTTTATTAATATGCACTGATAACGTATTGGTCAAAGGTGGCTAGACCCACAGTGAAGGAGGGAAGCAATTATTCTCTATATCAAACACTCAGATATGCATAAGATCTGTGATAATGAAGCATTATTAAACTAGATGCAATTAACATTATTTCCTTAGAAGCAATGAATATAGTGCAAAATTATAATGAAATACAAGAATTTACACTCTAGTACATTAAACTACTTTGTTTCATTACAGATTACAGTAATGTAGATGACAGTAATGCATTACTCAGTGTTCCCCTGCACTGATCTTCTGTATGTCAGCTGGAGTTTTAGAATAATTTGTGTATTTGTACCCTCCCAATCTCACCACAGGCCACAGACAGCGAGTGCGAGGAGGACCAGCTCAAGCATTCGTTTGTGAACCACTACATGAGCGACCCATCCTACTTTAGCTCCTGGAAACGGCAGCAGAAGGGCCTGAAGCAGACGCTGGCTTGCTCCTATGACGACCGCATCAGCACCGATGCTGATGGCTACTACCAAACAGTGGTGACCCAGCACAGCGTGGGCGGGGTTTACACCCCCACCGGCCAGCCGGCGCCGGGCTCCCGGACTCCAGTCACGGGCTTCTCGTCCTTCGTGTGACGTTACGATGTGAGCCGGCCGGTGCTGGGGGTGGGGGGTGGGACGGGGCACAGCCCTCTACGGTACCCGTCATCCTCAGGAGGGGGACACCGGGGAAAGGCACAAGACTTGGGACATTTCAGCAGTATCTTCACCACGAGCACTACAAGAGACAATGTTTATGACTGACCACTCAATTTGTTCAGACTGCGTGTCGATTAGCAGGTGTCACAGCGGGCATGAAGGAGCGGAGCTTGACTGAGACGGCAAAGGGGAATATAACTGTAATCTCAGGAGCAGAGATTATCCCAGAGTTCAGAGTGTATGCTTCTGCTGTTTGTAGTGGCCACAGCCTTGGGAGTTTTCTCAGAGGGAAACAAAGCAGGGTACTACAGGAAACTCCTGGTTTTAACCTACAGATGTGATGGTCAGCCCAACACTCTCACACTCTACATGGTGGCACACACTCACAGTTGAAAATGATCATGAAGCATTCCTACCAAAATTCCCTTTATGACAAACCACCGAAAGGATTTTACATGGATGAAGCACTCTGTAATTACTATATACTCTAATGTCATGTCACCTTTCAGTGTGTCTGTCTCCATGTGTTTCACATGTGATCGGAAAAGGTCGCGGAACTGAGGCGGGGGATGGGCTGGATGCCCTGGCTGGAGGGATGCAGGCTAGAAGGCTTGTGGTGGAGACCACAGCACCTGCTCACACCCCTCCGACTGGGACGGTAATGCCCAGCTCGAATCGTACGGTGGTTCTTCATGTGCCGCATGCCATCTTCAAGAATTCAATTTGGTTATTTTTGCTTTTTTTTCCTACCAGGCTTAAGAACAGCATTAATTTGAAGGATCCAGTTTTACAGACGCAGGTTCTGTCTAGTTCTAGGTCACTAAACTGAACCATACTTTCAGAGAAATACCCGTTGCCTTCCCTCGAAGGCATGGTTGTGTCTGGATCTAGGAAGAAGGCCTCTTCATGCTGTCTGCCTGCAGATCTACCTGATCCTGCCTAGGCTCTTGGAGGGCTGAAGAAGTAGCCACTCTCCTGCAGGTCAGGCAGAGCAGAGGGAGTGGGCGGCAGCCAAGAGCCTGTGCAGGGTAGGCGCCACCTGGAGGCCTGGAGCTGAGAAGCGTTGCTGTAAGACCCCTGTGTGAGAGGAGAGCCCAGCGGCCTTTAGCACATAACTGACCGGGTTCATCTTGCATGTGAGAGGTTCTGAATGTAGGGGCGAAAGGACGGGTGGTCATTTCAGGAAAGGGGTGTTCCATGAACTATGAGAAATTTGAGCACAAAATGAAAAAATTCAATCACCAGTTTCAGGAAATTGTCCCATATGAACCTTCAGAAAGGGAATTTGGGATCGTTGGTGTGTATTAATTTAAATAGCAATGTAATTGACCTTATGATTTGTGACTCATACAACACGGATAGCTGCTGTTTATTATCATTTTACTGGAAAAGGAAGCTGAGTGAAATTGAGAAGTCCTGAGACCTAACTGAGATATGACTGAAAGCTGACTGAGATGTGCTGAGAACCCTGTATCTCCGGTCCTCTTAAGCCATAAGCACATAGCTTTTTTTTCTTTCATTTTTTCTTTTTTTCTTTTAGATTCACTTTTGTTTATCAAAGAACCATTGACTGAATATTTGACTTTTTTAATTTTATAGGCTTGAAATGTATAAATGTGATCAAGGATTTATTTGTACTTTGTCTCTTTTTTTTATCAGTACTGTTATTGTAGAGTGATGCCACACCTTTTGTACTTTTGTTACAATGTAATTTTATTTCTTGCAGCTCTTGAAGTTACCAATCACAATGATGGATAAAACAATACTTTAGTGTAGTGGAAAAGGATGTTTATGGTTGCTGCCTGCCATGATGTCTGTCCCAGCACGTGTTTATGTCATGGACATTCATGAAGGAAAGAAACTTTCACAGTTGTTTTTTAGAGAGAAATTAAATGTTTGTTGTTGACTTAAATGACTTGAACTAAAAGAATATATTCTTGCAATCCACATACACGTCACAGTTAAAAAATTACAATTAAACTGACAAACATCGTCAGACACTCCTAAAGTGATTACTTTATCACTTTATATCACTTATCGGTATGACACCATATGACCCGTGATCATGGTGTTACTAACACCACGCACAGCCATTTCTACCAGCAGTGTACATACATAAGTCACTATAATATACTGTATATATACACCACCATACCAGTCAATAGTAACAGCACTTTATTAGGAAATAGCCCCCCTGTTACCATACACATTTAGCTATTTAACTGCACTCTGTTAGCCTCTAAAACCTCATCAAAGTGCACTTTCTGACCAAAGGACTGATGTCAGCTGGATATTTTAAGGTGGCAGACCATTGTCAATCTACCAGAGGACTGTTATTAGCTGGATTGTTTTAAGGTGGCAGACCACTGTGTATCCAGCAGGGACATTAAACTATCCTGGTGAAGGTACCCGTATACCCAAGTCCACTGCCATGGCAGTGTTACGGCTGTGGTGTAAATAGTCCACCAAACAAATAATATCTGGTGAGAAAATAATGGGTCCTACGCCAAAAAACTGATCAGTGATGAACAGAGTAGATGACAGCTGATAAATTATGCATGATCACAGGTGCCACAACTGGAATTGAGCATTCCTACAATACATCTGAGAGAAAGCAGTAACCAGTAAACGGACCGCAAAGTATAAAATACAAATAGACCACTATAAACTACTATGTTGAAGACGTGGTTACGATGAAATTATTTTCAAGACGGTCCTTTTGAACGAGTGTAGATTTTAAATGTAAGGGAAAATCTTCCCACTAGTGTGTCCGCTATGTGGCGCTCTAATCCATCTGTGAAAACGGCGTCACAAGTGCTGGGAACAAGGAAGTATATGTCCAGGAATACTATTTATTTCTTTTCTTCAGGTAGGAAAACGGTTTTGTTATTAAACTTTCGTCTAAGAGTAATTCTAGAAACGTCACGTGTAAAAAACTCAAACACTAATAAAGAGGATGTAGTCGTAAACATACTTTACGCTGCAGAACCGAAAATCCAGTCACATGCTAACTGATTAATTAACTAATAACTCTTCAAGTAGATATGAGCGTCGGAACCGGGAAGAATCATTGACCAAGATATTTTATTATATATGTCTTGCAAGCCACACCTTTACACGTGTTTAATTCCCCATTTAGACCTTTAAATAGTTTCCTATCAGGAGTTACTACACCCAGAACTGCAGAGAAGTGTCACCGTCAGCTGGACCGTTGATACAGATCCTGAAACTTCGCTGTTTGTGCCGATAAAAAGATGATTGTCCTCGCATCTCTATCTGTGACATGGACTCTCCTCATACTGGCGGTCACTCTTATTCTTATGTGAGTGTGCTGCTTTACAGCGTATACGACAATATTGTTGTAAGCAGTATGAAACATGTCAGTTTCTTATCTGTAGCTACGGCGTTTGGCCGCATGGATTCTTTAAGAAACTGGGGATCCCGGGTCCAAGGCCGTGGCCCTTCTTCGGAACCTTTCTGTCTTACTCCAAGGTACGTAAACGTCGCAGCAGGGAGTATGATGAAGAAATAATCGCCATGTTTTCCCTTTTAATCCCCTTTGCACATATTTTAATCCGTTTCAGGGTTTCTACAATTTTGATATGGCATGTTTTAAAAAATTTGGAAAAGTTTGGGGGTGAGTAGAGACCACAAGCTTTGACTGCATTCTTTCAAGAAATTGTTTTGAATGAGGATTAATCTCTTATTCTTTAGTTGCTACTTTAAAGGCAAGTTATTCAATAGTTAAAGGGAATTATTCTGTAAGCATATTTGTATTTATGTATGTATTTTAAAAAGGTGAGAAATACTTGTCAAAACCTACCTGCAAGTTCTTAAAGAGTTTTAAGTAAAATCCAGAAAAGGGACTTTTCTTTTTGCAGATCAAAAAGCTGTTATCACCAACTGATAAGCACTCTTATGTAATCCCATATATCATTTCGGTGTATTACAGATAACTGAAAGCAAGCATGTCCATATTAGGGCATCAGCTGCAGTGAAGGAAATCTTTTGATTACAAATATTGATTTGGATGAACTGCCTGCATTTTTGTCCACATCTACAGGCTTGATTATACAAATTTATACAAATTATACAAAGATTTGCAGAAAATTCTGATTCTTCTGTGAAGTTCAGAAGGATGGTGGTAACATCCTGGCACTGTCTAATGTGGTCAAATGTGCATTTTGTATCTAAGGATCTATGATGGGAGGTTACCGATTCTAATGGTATTAGATCAAGAAATGATCAAAGCCATAATGGTGAAAGAATGTTACTCTGCTTTCACTAATAGAAGGGTAAGTTCTAGTTGTTATTAAAATTCACATTTATATCGGAATCCAGTAGATTTCTCTGTGCCATGTTGTTATATTTACACTATATTATCTTTATCATGAACATCTGCATGTAATTAGGTTTAATCAGACACACGTTTGTTCTATATGATGTGTTTAGGAAACTAACTTGGACTTGGCCGGCCCCTTAGCCGACGGGATAACACTCGTAAAAGATGAAAAGTGGAAGCGTATCCGTGGTTCACTTTCTCCGTTCTTCACAAGTGGAAAACTGAAGGAGGTGTGACACTACAGAGGGTCTTACACTGTCATAAGGAGCTGTCCTGTTTCAAATACAACATACAAATACAACATGCATTCATAGTTCAAGAGAAATCAAAGGTGCTTCATGAGCAGTCAGCATGGCTTTTCTGTTTCATCACCATCTCAAACTGAAGGTGGGCACATGTCTGCTAAAAAAGGTGGCCAGTCATATTTAATTTTCAGACCATCAACAGAGTTTTTCACAAAAGACAAATCTGTTAGATATTTAAAGTGGCACTTTGGAAAGAGGGATCTACAACAAAGTACTACAGCTTCTTTTTATATATATATCAGTGTGTACGTAACCTTCACCATCACAAATGTGATTTGTTTTCTCTCTGATGTATTTCAGATTTTTTCATTAACTGAGAAATATGCAGATCGCTTCATTGATAATTTGAAGAAGAGAAACCCGGAGGAGGCCATTAAAATTAAAGAGTGTGTATACATCTGCAAACACATTAAGCCGAGTCACATATGAACCAGCTAGAAGTCACTATACCTGATCAACCTATACCTAACATACCTGACCAACCTGAAGTTGACTGAAGTAGATTACAGTCCCATCATAACACAGTGGTCTGAGATATATTAATTGTTTCTGCACTTGTCTGTATGTGTGAGAGCTCTTTATTAAGACCAGACATTCTCCTTTCCAGCTTTCTTGCTCCCTACTCCATGGATGTGGTTGCCAGCTCCTCCTTTAGTGTGGACATCGATTCTATAAACAACCCAAATGACCCTTTTGTCACCCACATCAAGAAGATATTCAACTTCAGTTTCTTCAGTCCTTTATTCCTAATTATAAGTATGTCCTGTTCATCATCACTAGTGTACAGTATACTGTCACCACAATTCAGTTTGGAATTATTTCTTTATCACTCAGACACTGCCTGGTTTCTCTTTATTATAATTCAGTGCATTTGTTATAATTCAGTACAATTAGCAGAGCGTGGAAGGAATGAATTCAGAGACGGATAAACGGTATCAAATCTAAATGCATTTATGAATTTTTTTTCTGCTCTTTTTTGCAGCTCTATTTCCGTTTCTTGTTCCAGTTTTAGCTAAACTAGGAGTGAACATGTTCTCAAAATCATCTGTGGGCTTTTTCTACAGCTCCCTGAGGAAGATCAAAGAAGAGCATAACATGAGTGACAACGTATGTCTGAGATTATGAACCAGTACCTGTTAGCAGAGCGTTACTGCATGTTACTGTGTGGTAAATGTACACAACAGTTCTGCTTCTTGTTTGTGTCAGAGGCGAGTGGACTTCCTGCAGCTCATGATCCAGAGCCAAATTTCAGACACACAAGCAGATCAAGCTGTAGATGAGCACCCTAGCAAAGGTGAGACCTGCAGTAAGATCATGACCCAGCTTATGAACAGCATTAAACATGCCACCCTGTACCACACTATCTGACCACTTTTGTACATTTACAGGTTTAACTGACCATGAGATTCTTTCTCAGTCCTTCATTTTCATCCTGGGTGGGTATGAGACCACCAGCACCACTCTCACTTACCTGCTGTACAATCTCGTGACTAATCCGGACTGCATGACCAAACTGGTGGAGCTGATCGACGAACACTTTCCTCATGATGTGAGAATAAAACTACCGGAGTCTCCTTACACTTGGCAGTACTAGAAATCAAAGACTTCCTTAGAATTATCTGAGAGAAGAAAGACGAAAGAAAAACATTGAACAAGGAGCTTTGAAAGAAAGGGGTACTGGGTTCGATTCATGACTGTCTCATTTTCACTAGGCTCCAATGACCTATGACGCACTGATGAAGTTTGAATACCTGGACATGGTCATAAACGAATCAATGCGTCTTCTCCCTACTGCCCCCCGTCTGGAGAGGGTGTGTAAGAAGACCATAGAGCTCTGTGGGGTCACCATACCTAAAGACACTCTAGTGGCCATCCCCACATACGTGCTCCACAGGGACCCGGAGCTCTGGGAGGCGGCTGAGGAGTTCCGGCCAGAGAGGTAACCCTGTGGTTTGCCCTGGCTCTAGAGCTGGCTTTTAGCTTCACAAAATGTTAAAAATTTGTTATTCAAAGACAGGATCCATTATCTGATTGCATGGCGTCGTCTGAGTTAGTTTAGCTCAGTATCAGATGAAGAAAGCGGGGGTGATGACTGGAACCTGAACCTGCTAGTTTTTCACAGAGCTCCAGTTTCCATGTATGGTGTCAGGGTGAAGATGCATCACTAACATGGTGGCCTCCCTGATTCCTGAAGGTTCAGTCCAGGAAATGACATCAGCCCATACGCTTTCATGCCCTTTGGTCTCGGGCCGCGCAACTGCGTGGGAATGAGGTTCGCTCTGATGATCATGAAAATGGTGGTGGTGAAGCTGCTTCAGAACTTCAATGTGGAGACATGCAAAGAGACCCAGGTTGGTCCTCCCTCTCATTCATGCTCTTGTAGGTACATGCACAGCAGATGAGCTCCCACATCTTGATGGACTGCAGAGTGAATATAAGTGGTTTTTCCACTGCTTACTAATTCTTGGTTTATGATTCTTCGTGTATTGTGTTTGTGTTTTTTCCAGATTCCTCTTCAGCTGAATGCTCTCTTTCAACCTAAAGTTCCTGTGACTCTGAAGCTTATACCAAGATCTCAGAAGGCTCCAAGTGAAGCAAATTATTTCTGATAAATGTGAAGCATAACTCTTGCTGGATTATTTCTGATAAAGGATTTGCTTAGGGTAGATTCAAATAAATATACACAAATATCCACCTCAAATTTGGATTGTATGTTTTTACATATCATATTTAGGTTCTATTTTATCACTTAATTGTGGTCAGCATTATTGACACATTTAAGAAAAAAAAAGTATGAAATTGTTCGATTTGATGAAAAATGGTAAATCCTTATTGTAATAAAAGCCTCAGCGAAGTACATGAATGTTTAGAGGTACATTCCCCCTGTGATGGATGTGCTGTCACTGGAGTATGACCATTGTTACTGCTATTAGCATGAAACTACCACTCTGTTTTAGCTATGGGGAATGAGTGCATATTGGGTTCTGTCACCTTCATGTCCACGCCAGTTCCCTTTGTCTGTGATGGTTGTTCATCACTATCAAAATTTAAGTTGCCAGAGCCATTTCAACTCTCCCTGCTGTGCTGGTTCGTAAGCTAAACAAGTCAAACACCGTTCACGTTCCCATTTTGATGGAGACTCCCATGTTTGGACCTTTTGTTATAATAATGATAGAGTTGAGTTCAATGAGCTATGCCAGTCTCCATACTGTAACTTCTTACACATACAAAAAGGTAAAAACTGCATATTGATATTCAGATTTTCTGCGTGAAGAATAACCATCATGGTGTTATTTCTGAGAAATGATTTGCCTACATATACATTTTTATCCATCTTTTTTATATTTATACTATAATAATTAATCTCATCACTTCATTATGGTCAACATTCAGATTTATTTAAATTTAGATTTAAAATTACATTTCATACTAAAAAAATTTAAACTATATAGTGACAATGAAGATTTTTCTTATAAAAGTTATGGGATTAGCTACTGTATTTTGCAGATTCAGTAGTAAATCTACAGCACATTGGTATGCTGCACAATAAAGGCCTGTATCCTATAAAAAAGGTGTGATGGTGGATGGGTGGTAATAAGAAATAATATATTCTAACAGTCAAAGAAAAAAATACTTCCAGGGTCATGGCAGGGTGTGTGACCGTGACTTGGAGAGACTTCAAAGAGCGTTTGTTTTTGTTGCAACACCTAGGTGTGTGTGCCGAATGGTACCGGAAAAGGGTCGTTAATTTGGGTATGAGGATGAGGTAATCCTGTTATAAAATACAAAACAAAAGGTTAATATGCAAAAAAAAGTGAGGCTGTTGTGTAACTGGCCTTGGAAGAAAATATAAAACTTGTGTTCCACCCCACTCTTGAATATGCATGACGTCAGGACCCGCCCCTGATTCCGCCTCTGGCTCCTCCTCTGTGTGCATTTACATTCGTGTGTTTCTTTGTGTTGTGCGTATTACCTGTCTCTTGTCTCGTCAACGTTACGTGTTGCACGTGTCGTGTGTGTGTGTGTGTGTGTGTGTGTGTGTGTACATTTAGGTGTGCATCGTGCCTGTTTTTGTCTGACTTTGGACCTGTTGTTCCCTTAAATATACGTCCCGTGTGACTGCGCTCTCACCTCGCCATCCTGATTTATCCCTCGCTCGTGTATAATGACTGACCACAGAAGGATGCCCAGGGAAGGCAACCTCCTCCCTCCCACTAGCCATGTTAAGGAGAGAGCAGCTTTGAAGAAGGTTGTTAGCTCTGAAGAGGTGAAAGAATGAGGGGGTGCCCTCCTAGACACACCAAAGTTCCTTGAGGTACCCCAAACTCCCGTAGGAGTTCAGCACCAGCCCTGGTACTGGGTGGACTCACCATTCAGGAGATGAACTCCACCTCACATGCTGAGGTATACCAGGACTGGTATAACTTCTCCCAGACTATGGCCTTTAAGACCGGGAGAGCTCCCCTGAGCGCTCCCATTTGACTCCAGTCTTAGTTGTGGGGGGGTTCACCACCCCGGCGCTGGACTCCCCTCCAGAGGATGGAACAAGTCCAGTGCTGGTACTCCGGAGGGGGCTACCCTGAGCCCTCCCCCCAGAATTCTTACCTGGAGGATAATACGGCTTGAATCCAGTAAGACCAATTTAACATGTTGTCTAGCAGCAACATGTATAATAATTCTTGTTAGTGTGTCATGCCTGACCCCGCCCACCTATCAATCATGTATCTGTTTTCATTCTCCATATTCTCAGTGTTTTCATTTCAGTTGTCACGCCTCCTGGTTTGTTCCTCAGCCTCTGGTTATTTACGTCTGTGTCTAGGTTGTTTCCTCGCTATTGTAAATATATACCGTGTGTTCTCTTGTTCCTTGCTGGACGTACATAGCTGTATGTTTCCGGGTCTCTGTGTGTTTTTGCTGCCTCGTATGTTTCCATACTTCGGTTTGTATCGTTAGCCTCTTGCTTTGTTCAAGCCCTGTTTTATGCTGTTTATCTTACCTCCCGTTTGTTATAGTTTCTGCCGTCGCCTTTTTAGTTGCGTCTCTTTGTGTTGATTACATGTCCCTCTCTGATTGCCCACAAAATTACCCTGGACCGTTTAAACGACTCTTATGGATGTGCCCTTAATACATCTCGCTCCACGTTACAGTGTGCAATGATTTTTTGTAATGGATTAATTACTTAATTTACAGCAAACGGTTTTTCCTGCAGAGATCAATACCAGCCCACACATGTTGCAGATCATTTTTTGTTGTGTTCACAACGTTGATGAGTATCTATATTGGAATAGAACTGGTAGGAAGGTGGAATATACTTGATATAAGGCAGTATTTATTTTAACTTGACAATAAAGCCATATTAATTTAATAATAGGCATAGTCCATATGAATCACTGAACTACAGTTAGCTAGATAATAGATCTTTGCCCCTTCACATTGTCTTAAAAAGAAATTTTAGAATGTGTTGTTCTATGTGGTTGTATTTCCTGTGATTGAATTTTTAATATTGTCGCATCCGCGAAGAAAGGAGTCTGACAAGAGGAGCTCATTTCAACAGCAATGAGCCCCCCCACAGTCAGCCGTCCCGGCGACCCTCAGTGTGGAGATCCAATGACGTAGTCGTCCAAGTGACGGGGCGGTCTGCGTGCTCTCCTCGGCCCTGCCCGCCGGGCGTGGATGCAGGCCATGGAGGAGCGTGCAGTGGCAGAGTCAGAGAGCGGGGGTGCCTCAGCGTCCATCAGCCCAGGGGTCATCACTGCATTTCCTCCCACTGCGTCAGTAGCCAGCTCCCCCTCCCTTGTCTCTGCATCACCCTGGAAGGGACAATGCACAGCAGCATAAACGTCCACAGCACCGTCATGGCAGACAGCAGGATCCTTGTGCCTATACGGGGCCAGCCTGTCCCTATGCACCACGACACACCTCTTACCCCACCTTATCTTATACACAACCTCACTCAGGCGTTCCAACACCGAACACGGCCCCAACCAACTTGACTGTAGCTTGAGACAGCGGCCCCTCGAATGTCTCAGGTTGAACAGCCATACTTGTCCCTGGGCCAACGGGTTCCCAGTACACCATGTGTCATATGCTCTTTTCTGTCTCAAGCTCGCAGTCAGGTTTCACTGCGGGGCTGCATCCGGGGGCGCACCGAACGCGAGGTCCACCGGCGTGCGCAGTTCTCTGCCAAACATGAGGCATGCAGGAGTAAACTCAGTAGACTCCTGTATAGCCGAGCGGCACGCAAGTAGAACCATGGGTAGGCGTACGTCCGTCTTTCTGGTGCTCACTGGTAACCATGGCGAGCTGGGTCGCCAATGTTCTGTTAAACCATTATACCAGGCCGTCCCCCTGCGGGTGCAGCGGCGTAGTCCTGGTCTTCTTCACCCCCAGCAGCTTGCACACCTCCTCCATTACTTAGGACACAACATTCCGACCCTGTTCGCTATACATCGTCTCAGGTACTCCAAAAAAGCAAAAGAACTCGTTCACCAGTACCGACGCGGTTGTGGTCGCACTCTAATCCACGATAGCATACGCCTCAGGCCACTTCGTAAAATAGTCCCTGGCCACAAGGACGTACCTATTACGTGCCTCTGTAACCGGAAACGGCCCCATGATATCGACAGCGACCTTCTCCATCGGTGAGCCCGACTACCGCAGTGCAGGCCCCTTCTTGGTGGCGCATGTGTCGCAGCAGTGCACGAACAGCTCTAAGTCGCGTCTACACCCCGGCCGCCAGAACATTTGTCGTAGCCGACGGAGCATCTTGGTAATGCCAAAGTGCCCACTGCCCAGTGCACCGTGCATTGAGCTCAGGACATCATTTCTCAACCCCACTGATACCACATTCTGCAGGATTGACCCAACCACGGACGGTTCTGCCCACTCGCAGCACAGTACCCCGTGTACTACCCACAGGCCAGCCCAGTTTGACTTCAATGCTTTCACCATCAAACCTTGTCGGCATGCGTCTTCCCAGGCAGGCACAGACGCCGCCTCTAAGTGTCCCATGCACCAATCGATTTCTGGATCAGCTAGCTGGGCAGCCCTGAATTGTTCAGTATCGCAGGGTTGGAGCACCGGTATGGGCAGCACGTCAGGTTGTCTGAGCGCCGCGCAGTGTCTGAACTCCCCATCCAGGCACGGCTTACGTGATAGAGCATCAGCGTTGCTGTTGTCTGCACCCGGCCGGTGTATGACGGCAAATCTAAACTCTTGCAGCCTAGCTAGCCACCTAGCTAACTGCCCCTCCGGGTCATGCAGGCTCAAAACCCACTGTAACGATGCATGATCTGTGCATAGGCAGAAGTTCCTGTCTAGTTACACAATAGTTCCTTTCCGCTTTACTCAGGGCACGACTGTAGTACCCGATAACACGTTCGGTTCCCCCTTGGATCTGGGATAGCACGCCCCCTACACAATGATCACTCACGTCCGTATCCACGATGAACTCCTCACCGAATTCAGGGTACGCTAGTATCGGTGCGTTGCACATCTTTCAGTTCCGCGAACGCATCCTCACAGTCAGGTGACCACGTGAATTTTGATTCCCCCACCCCCTCCCCCCGTGAGCGTGTGAAGCAGTGCAGCGATGTCCGCGAAACCCCTCACGAATTTCCTGTAATATGAGGCCAGACCCAGGAAGCTCCTAACCTGTTTGGCGGTCGTCGGCCGGGGCCAGTTCCTCACCGCCTCCGTTTTCGCTGGGTCTGTCCCTATTCCCTTGTTACTGACGACATGTCCCAGGAAATTAAGTCGTCACTGCAGTAGATTGCACTTAGCGGGGTTTAGTCGCAAATTTGCCCAGCGATTTTTTTTTTTTAAACCTCGTTCAGGTTTGCCAGCGCGGCCCAAAATGAGCTCCCGTGTACAAGCACATCATTCAAGTAAACCATGCATTTTGATGTTGAGACCCCCTTTAGGACCCTCTCCATGAGGCGATCAAAGGTCGTGGGTGCATTGCATAGCCCAAATGGTACCAGTGGGTACTGTAAACTGCCACAACTCTTTCCTGATGGTGAAAGCCAACCGCTCCTTGGCTGGCTCAGTTAGGGGAACTTGCCAGTACCCACTGGTTCAAAAGGTTCCAGGGCCTCTACGAACCGGTCCAACGCCAGGCTCTGCCTAACTGCCTCGGGGAAAGTGGGGTACGCTTGGCACACCAGCAGTGCCAGGTCCGCAATACGTTCTCCCCGCGTGTGACGCCTTTGTATCAGTCTCTGCCGAGCCGTGCCTCCCGAGGGTTGCTCGCCGAACTGTGCGCTCAGTGCGCCATGCAAAGCAGACAGCTCCTGTAAGTCCTCTCAACTCGATGGCGACCTGTCTGGCTCGCCTGCACAG
Source organism: Brachyhypopomus gauderio (assembly GCF_052324685.1). Taxonomy (NCBI): domain Eukaryota; kingdom Metazoa; phylum Chordata; class Actinopteri; order Gymnotiformes; family Hypopomidae; genus Brachyhypopomus; species Brachyhypopomus gauderio. Next base: position 16,492,161 of record NC_135216.1, on the reverse strand, counting down.
TAACAAGCATAGTTGCGCCGCCGTCTCCCTTTCTGACCACCCCAGCGTTCTCACCGCGACCCTCAACTGTGTGTTGAATTCAGCCCAGTCAGCGGACTTGTCGAATTGGGGCAGAGACAGTGGTGAGTTTAGTGCAATCCGGTCCGGGTTCCACGTCGCTGTGTCGCGGCGTTCAGGTGAGGTAGACCTGCGAGCCGGCCGGTTTCGGGTCTGCCGTTTATCGCCGCCTCCTGCGCCGTTGCCAGCAGGGCGTCTTCGACTCGATTGATGCTGCGCGGTTCATCCCGACGATCAGTTAACCGTAGATCATCTTCCCACCACTCCGGTTTCATGGTCCCGCAGCTCCTGTCGCAGCAGCTCCTCCTCACGCTGTAGCTGTCTGTCCACCTCGTTGATCTGGTCCATCAGTTCATGCAGGTCAGCCCGAGGCCCACTTCTGACACCAATTGTCGTGTCAGTGAAGAAAGGAGTCTGACGAGAGGAGCTCATTCCAACAGCAAGTGACTTTTATTATGAACACACCACTCATTTCACCACCAAACCTCTGCTCGTGCTGACAGCCACCTCACTCAGCCGCGTTCACTTCACGTGTGGAGAACAAGGAAGTGTCTCCAGAAATACTACATTTGTAATCCCAAATCGGTTCTTGTTTTTTTCTTCCAGGTAGGTAAACGTATATTTCTTACTATACTTTCGTCTAAGAACAAAGAAAGAAACACGTATTCTCCGTGAAAAGCCTGTTTATTACTTGCGTCATAAATGAAAGTAACGATAAATTTGCGCTGCCGAACCGAAAATCCGGTCGCGCAAACTATGATAAATAACCTAAAACAGCCAACTCCTCAAGTAGATATGGGCGTCGGAACCGAGAAGAATCATTGGCCAAGATATTTTATTATATATGTCTTGCAAGCCACACCTTTACACGTGTTTAATTCCCCATTTACACCTTTAATCAGATTTCTAGCAGGACGTACTACATCCAGAACTGCAGAGAAGTGTCACCGTCAGCTGGACCGTTGATACAGATCCTGAAACTTCGCTGTTTGGGCCGATAAAAAGATGATTGTCCTCGCATCTCTATCTGTGACATGGACTCTCCTCATACTGGCGGTTACTCTTATGTGAGTGTGCTGCTTTACAGCGTATACGACAACATTGTTGTAAGCAGTATGAAACATGTCAGTTTCTTATCTGTAGCTACGGCGTTTGGCCGTATGGATTTTTTAAGAAACTGGGGATCCCGGGTCCAAGGCCGTGGCCCTTTTTCGGAACCTTTCTCAAGGTACGTAAGCGTTGCAGCAGAGAGTATGATGAAGAAAGAATAAGAAAAAAAATCGCCCGTTTTCCCTTTAATCCCTTTAATCTGTTTAAGGGTTTCTACAGTTTTGACATGGCATGTTTTAAGAAATTTGGAAAACTGGGTGAGTAGAGATCACAAGCTTTGCATTCGTTAAAGAAATCTTTTTGAATGAGAATTAAAGTCTTAAAATCCTGCCTTATTCTTTAGTTAGTTGTTATTCAATAGATATTGGAAATTATTCTGTAAGCATATACCGGTATATGTATATATGTAGGTGATCCATCATTTTGGCGTATTGCAGATAACTTTAAGCAAGCCTGTCCATATTAGCCCATCAGCTGTGAAGGAAATCTTTTGATTACAAATATTGATTGAATTCTGCTTCTTCTGTGAAGTTCAATAGAGTGCTGGTAATGTTCTGTCTAATGTGGTCAAATGTGGATTTTGTATCTAAGGATCTATGATGGGAGGTTACCGATTTTAATGGTATTAGATCAAGAAATGATCAAAGCCATAATGGTGAAAGAATGTTACTCTGCTTTCACTAATAGAAGGGTAAGTTCTAGTTGTTATTAAAATTCACATTTCTATCGGAATCCAGTAGATTTCTTTGTGCCATGTTGTTATATTTACACTATATTATCTTTATCATGAACATCTGCATGTAATTAGGTTTAATCAGACACACGTTTGTTCTGTATGATGTGTTTAGGAAATGAACATGGACTTGGCCGGCCCCTTAGCCGATGGGATATTATTTGTAAAAGATGAAAAGTGGAAGCGTATCCGTGGTTCACTTTCTCCGTTCTTCAAGTGGAAAACTGAAGGAGGTGTGAAACTACAGAGGGTCTTACACTGTCATAAGGAGCTGTCCTGTTTCAAATACAACATACAAATACAACATGCATTCATAGTTCAAGAGAAATCAAAGGTGCTTCATGAGCAGTCAGCATGGCTTTTCTGTTTCACCACCATCTCAAACTGAAGGTGGGCACATGTCTGCTAAAAAAGGTGGCCAGTCATATTTCATTTTCAGACCATCAACACAAATATTGAGTTTTTCACAAATAGATATTATTAAATCTATTAAAATATTATTAAAACTGGCACTTTGGAAAAATGGATCTATAACAAAGTACAGTGTACTACATTGTACATGGTTTATCAAAGTGTACACAACCAACACCATCATAAATGTCATTTGTTTTCTCTGATGTATTTTCAGTTTTTTCCGTTAACTGAGAAATATGCAGACCGCTTCATTGATAATTTGAAGAAGAGAAACCTGGAGGAGGCCGCTAAAATTAAAGAGTGTGTATACATCCGCCAACACATTAAGCCGGGTCACATATGAACCAGCTAGAAGTCACTATACCTGATCAACCTATACCTGACATACCTGACCAACCTGAAGTTGACTGAAGTAGATTACAGTCCCATCATAACACAGTGATCTGAGATATATTAATTGTTTCTGCACTTGTCTGTATGTGTGAGAGCTCTTTATTAAGACCAGACATTCTCCTTTCCAGCTTTCTTGCTCCCTACTCCATGGATGTGGTTGCCAGCTCCTCCTTTAGTGTGGACATCGATTCTATAAATAACTCAAATGATCCTTTTGTCACCCACATCAAGAAGATATTCAACTTCAGTTTTTTCAACCCTTTATTCCTCATTATAAGTATGTCCTGTTCATCATCACTAGTGTACAGTATACTGTCGTCATAATTCAGTTTGGAATTATTTCTTTATCACTCAAACCTAGGACACTGCCTGGTTTCTATTTGTTATAATTCAGTGCAGTTAGCAGAATGTGGAATGAATTCAGAAACAGTTAAACAAATAAATGTATTTTTGATTTCTTTTTTTTTGTTGTTGTTCTTTTTTTGCAGCTCTATTTCCATTTCTTGTTCCACTTTTAGCTAAACTAGGAGTGAACATGTTCTCAAAATCATCTGTGGACTTTGCCTACAGTGCCCTGAGGAAGATCAAAGAACAGCATAACATGAGTGACAACGTATGTCTGAGATTATGAACCAGTACCTGTTAGCAGAGCGTTACTGCATGTTACTGTGTGGTAAATGTACACAACAGTTCTGCTTCTTGTTTGTGTCAGAGGTGAGTGGACTTCCTGCAGCTCATGGGGCAGTCATGGCCTGGCGGTTAGGGAACTGGTCTTGTGACCGGAGGGTTGTGGGTTCGATTCCCAGACAGGCCATGACTGAGGTGCCCTTGAGCAAGACACCTAACCCCAACTGCTCCCCGGGCGCCGGGCTAGGGCTGCCCACCGCTCTGGGCACGTGTGATCCACAGCCCCCTAGTAATCACTAGTGTGTGTGTTTGTGTGTTCTGACTGCACAGATGGGTTAAAAGCGGAGGACAAATTTCGATTGGGGTGTAAAAATCACAATTGACAAAAATATGGCACACACACATGATCCAGAGCCAAATTTCAGACACACAAGCAGATCAAGCTGTAGATGAGCACCCTAGCAAAGGTGAGACCTGCAGTAAGATCATGACCCAGCTTATGAACAGCATTAAACATGCCACCCTGTACCACACTATCTGACCACTTTTGTACATTTACAGGTTTAACTGACCATGAGATTCTTTCTCAGTTCTTCATCTTCATCCTGGGTGGGTATGAGACCACCAGCACCACTCTCACTTACCTGCTGTACAATCTCGTGACTAATCCGGACTGCATGACCAAACTGGTGGAGCTGATCGACGAACACTTTCCTCATGATGTGAGAATAAAACTACCGGAGTCTCCTTACACTTGGCAGTACTAGAAATCAAAGACTTCATGAGAGAAGAAAGAGGAAGGAAAAATATTGAACAAGGTGCTTTGATAGAAAGGGGTACTGAGTCCAAATCATGACCCTTTCTCATTTTCACTAGGCTCCAATGACCTATGACACACTGATGAAGTTTGAATACCTGGACATGGTCATCAACGAGTCAATGCGTCTTCTCCCTACTGCCGCCCGCCTGGAGAGGGTGTGTAAGAAGACCATAGAGCTCTGTGGGGTCACCATACCTAAAGACACTCTAGTGGCCATCCCCACGTACGTGCTCCACAGGGACCCGGAGCTCTGGGAGGCGGCTGAGGAGTTCCGGCCAGAGAGGTAACCCTGTGGTTTGCCCTGCCTCTAGAGCTGGCTTTTAGCTTCACAAAATGTTAAAAATTTGTTATTCAAAGACAAGATCCATTATCTGATTGCATGGCGTCGTCTGAGTTAGTTTAGCTCAGTATCAGATGAAGAAAGCGGGGATGAGGACTGGAACCTTGAACCTGCTAGTTTGTCACAGAGCTCCAGTTTCCATGTATGGTGTCAGGGTGAAGATGCATCACTAACATGGTGGCCTCACTGATTCCTGAAGGTTCAGTCCAGGAAATGACATCAGCCCATACGCTTTCATGCCCTTTGGTCTCGGGCCGCGCAACTGCGTGGGAATGAGGTTCGCGCTGATGATCATGAAAATGGTGGTGGTGAAGCTGCTTCAGAACTTCAGTGTGGAGACATGCAAAGAGACCCAGGTTGGTCCTCCCTCTCATTCATGCTCTTGTAGGTACATACACAGCAGATGAGCTCCCACATCTTGATGGACTGCAGAGTGAATATAAGTGGTTTTTCCACTGCTTACTAATTCTTGGTTTATGATTCTTCGTATATTGTGTTTGTGTTTTTTCCAGATTCCTCTTCAGCTGAATGCTCTCTTTCAACCTAAAGTTCCTGTGACTCTGAAGCTTATACCAAGATCTCAGAAGGCTCCAAGTGAAGCAAATTATTTCTGATAAATGTGAAGCATAACTCTTGCTGGATTATTTCTGATAAATTACTGCTTTTGTGTTTATATACATATTATCATATTACTTTTAGGCTTTATCACTTAGTTATTGTCAACATTGACATACAAAAAAGCAAAAACCGCATATTGATATAATTCAGACATTCTATATAAAGCACAATCATCGCTGCATTATTTATGAGAATTTATTCTCATGCATGCATATCCCTCTTTTTTATATTTAAACTATTTTTAGTCTCTTTTATATCACTTTATTGTATTTAACATGCATTGACTGTGTTGCATGCATAATAGACAGGTTCATATTTACATGTGCACACAGTGTAAAGACTGAAGTGTATTACATAAAGTGCCTGACACAGCCGCAGTAGAAAACACAAGACCAAACACAATATGGAGTAAATTATGTGCATATTATCAACAATTAATGTACCACAATGGACACAACTACAATAAATAGGTAAATAAATGAGTTTGTCTTTGGTGTCTGCATAATGCATGCACACTGTTCCATTACACTGTCACATTACATATGTAACCCAAACTAAAACTGTGGTCTAAGGCCACTGGGGATTAAAAGATTGCAACGTCTTCCTGTTTTTCTGAGCTATTTGGCTTGTACTGTATTTTACTTTGGTTCTTTAAAGCTTTGATAAAGTGTAGCAGTGCATATTTTGTAAATTGCTATAGCATAATTGTCAGACTGTAAAGCGGCTCTATGAATGAAGTGTTAACACCAGGCTCCCAGTTTACCAGTGCACTGGTAGAGAAAGTAAAATAGGACAAGGATGGAGTGCTGTACTGTAACCCCATCTATATACAGAAACAGTGTATTTCTTATCTTGCCTGTAGCACCACTATTGAGGCATGTCAGATTAAACACATGGTAGACATTAACAGAGGTCACATTGCTGCTTTTCAAAGAGGCTAGTTTTGATGTCTCTGGTTTTCCTGTGCAGAGATCTATATGGTCTTGATGCACATTCAACAGTCAAGGAGAGATTCAAATTTTAAAAGGCCTTGAACACACTTCCCACAAAAATAGTCAAATCCCTGATGACATCCCTGAATGTGTTTTAGAGTTTTGAAGTCATACAGAACTAATCACTGATCAGGGAAGGGTGAACTGCTCTCTGCAGGAAGCTGCTTTTATGCTCATTTATTTTTAATTATTTGATAAACAGCCAGTGTAAACGAATTCAGAAAGCAGTCAATAAAACTATTCAGTATATTAATTCTCAAATATGCTATTTACTCTAAGCAAATTGGACCGTTTTCATTCAGAGCCATAAACAAGACAGGAAAATGATCACTGTCCATGCGCGTCCATGTGTAGTGCTTCCTGTAAAATGCTATTAACTGGGGTCTGATTGTGAACAGCTCCCACAGACAGATTAGTGTTTAACTCGACATGTGTATATATACGTGTGTGCGTGCGTGTGTAGAGAGAGAAAATGTCCCATACTGAAATGCTCTCTTAACATATCTCTGCAGGATTACAAGTAAAGGTACTGATGAATATTGCTCATACATAATTTATATAATTGTATGTCTATAACTCAACAGCAATGCTAAGGTCCAGCAGTTACTGAATGCATATTGACTTGGGCGCTAACTCAACCATCTTAGGCCTGGGCACCAGTACTTCACATTACAACGTCATGTAAGGCTGATGTCGAAAGTACCAGCAATATTTTAATTGTATATGCAATCACTTTGATAATTTGCCATAATAATATTTTGATAATTTCAGATGTGAATATTCAGTGTAATATAAATAAGCAGTCTATTACTAGAATCAGTTACTGCACTTCCCACTTAATGAGATCTAAATCTGAATCAAAATGATACGTTTACATAACATTTATTGTATACAGACTAAAGCTGTCACATTTATACTACGTTCAGGAAATTGTAAAGAAAAGTCATTAACGCAATTCACATAAAAATAATTCTTATAAACCAAGTTTCGTTTCGTTTTTACGTACGGTTGATTCTGGAAAATGGGAACGCCTTGTGCATAAAATCTGCATTGCTTAAATGTGCCGACAGAGGTTGCTGCCGTATAAAAAATGTAGGTCGATTCAATATCAAGATAAAACAAAATGTGCATTCAAATAAATCATAATTTCCGCATTATTTTCTGTGCATGTGGTTTCTGCTACTGTAACCAACCTCGTTTTAAATTTGCAGTTCTCGCATGACTAAAGTTTCAACAGACTCTATATGTCATTGTGTTTGTTGTGGCTGGTCTGATTAGTCGTCGATCACTTTGATGACTCTTATGAAAACATTCTGAATAATCACAGCAGTTCAGACAGCCTGAGAAAGCATAGAGCCATGTGCTATTGATAGATAGCTATAAATGAGTCTGTGTGCTGTCAGCTCGGTCTGCTGACTAAGGAGCTGTTAATAACGTAATCACACCTTCAGAGTAAGAACGTGTTTTATTCACGTTTAATTTGCCAGCTTTGAGGATATTTATGAAGGCCTGAAGCACTAATCATATAATCATATTTGTTTTCTGTGCATTTTCCTTTTTTATATATTAGAATTATACTTGTATTAAGATGTTTATATTAATTGTATTAAGATTTATTAATATTAATTATAACTTATATATGTTTATTCTTGCAAGGTTTGAAACCTTTTTGTAACATTACTGAATGTACTATACATTATTTCTATAGGTGTGTCCTTGGAATCATCGCTCTCCAGCTCCTCTGCACATGATACTTCATAGCAGACCTGACATGTCCATGACTCACATGTCACAACTACATACACTATATTGCCAAAATGGCAACTCAGCCATGAAGTGGTAGGCCATGTAAACTAACGGGGGTCAGCGGATGCATAGTGCCAAGTGGTCACCAACCTTCTGCAGAGTCAATCATTACAGACATCCTGTAATGTGGCCTTCAGATGAGCTCAAGAACAGTGCACAGAGAGTTCCATCGAATAGGTTTCCATGGTCGAGCAGCCACATCTGAGCCATACATTACCAAGTGCAATGCAAAGCATTGTGGATGCAGTGGTGTAAACACGTCACCACTGGACTCTAGAGCAGTGGAGGTGCATTCTCTGGAGTGACTAGTTGCTCTTCTCCATCTGGCAATCTGATGGACGAGTCTGGGTTTGGTGGTTGCCAGGAGAATGATACTTGTCTGACTGCATTGTGCCAAGTGTAAAGTTTGGTGGAGGGGAGATTATGGTGTGGGGTTGTTTTTCAGGAGCTGGGCTTGGCCCCTTAGTTCCAGTGAAAGGAATTGTGAATGCTTCAACATACCAAGACATTTTGGACAATTCCATGCTCCCAATTTTGTATCCATGCTGAATCCTACATGAGCATCAGAAAAGGTAGCCTGATCTAACTAATCATGTTTTCTTTACCATCATGTGTACCCCTGGGTGCATGTACATAACTTACCTGGGAAGAGATGGCAGGATACACTACAGGAAGTGGAGGCAGTATAATCCTTTGGGCCATGTTCTGATGGAAAACCTTTGGGGCCTGGCATTCATGTGGATGTAACTTTGACATCTACTACATACCCAAACAATCTGATTGAGCATCCGACCTCCAGATCCAGACAGACAAGTAAGCAGTGGTGAAACGTCCAGACATCATGATGGTGGACAAAATGCAGAACACAGCAGTGGTAATAGATGTAGCAGGTCCCAAATGATGTCCAAATGACATTAAAAAGGAACATGAAAAGTTGGGAAAATACCAGACTGAAAGAGGAACGTGAGAGAATGTGGAAGGTTAATATAAAGGTTGTTCCAGTGGTGATGGAGGAGGCGGGCCACTTGGGGTTATGACCCTGAACTGGAAGAGTGGCTCCACTCCAACAGATCCCAGGAATGACAACAGTAAAAATGACTGAACCACACCTTCAACTCTGGTAGAAGGTCAGAGTGAGGAAAATATATGACCCCACACACTGGAAGATGAGACTGCAAGAATTATTATATAAATGCATGATACTGTATATATACAAATGTGACAAACTTAACTTCACATTTCAATCAGCAATTCCAGGAAAATCAATTATCTTGGTGAGTTCACATACACATACACATGATACACTGGGCTATTTAACCAGGAAGTGCCCATACAGCAAATCAATTAGAACTAAATATATGCAGGTAATGAATAGTACAGCTCAATGGAGCTATGTGTTACAGTGCTAAGTTCAAGAGCACTGAGGTGTGAGGTAGATCAGGGCCACAGTCCTGGGAAACAGCTATCCTTGTGTCTGGCTGCCCTAGCTGTGATGACCTTGAGTTCTCTGCCTCACATGAGGTGTCCAGGGTGAGGGGCTATCTGTGCTTTTACCAGCAAGCTTCATGACTTCTGCGGATGTGATAATTGGTAATTACGGGCAGCTTATGCAAAACATTTTTTGTGAATGAGGCCTTTAGTTTGAAACAATTTGCAGGAAATGTTGCCATGTTATGCTTCATTTCGTTTTGCAATTATATGGGTATTACAGAGAGAGTAATCAAAGTTTTAAATCTAATGTTTGTTCTATAGACTAATTACTTTGAACAATTCTACCATTTTAGGCTACGCTCCCAGACAGGATAGTGTAGCTGCCAAATCTTTTCTTTGAATGGAATAGGTTTGTGCAGAACGCATCCCGTGGTGGCGATGTGCCTAGCGTATCTCCACTTGTGTTTGTTTGGACTCCTCTGCCAACTCTATCCTGTCTCTCAAGGTCAGCCTACTGGTCGTCTGTTCACTTCTGTGTTTGTGGCGTCATTGGGCGTTGGTGGCAAAACAATATGAATGTGTATGTGAAAACCTTAAAACAAACTCAGGAAAAAAAAATTAAACACTGCAGGAGGAGCCATTTACACATTTGCTGGCTGAATTCAAAACAAAAGATGAACTCCATGAAACAACCAAATATGTAGGGCCCAAGCAACAAGAAGGACTACTATCACATGTATTTGTTTTGTTTGTTTTTTAATCAATTTTAGCCAATATCCATAATTTCTGTAACCATATAAACATGAGTCAATGATATCACTTAAATAAATAGACGTTGTCTTGACTGGCCATGAAAGCATTGCATTGGTGAGATTCATATTACTGCCTTTGCTGAGAAGAGCACATACTTGTAAACTTTCTATGAAAGTTAAGAACTCTGGAGTATTAGTGAACTATGATTATTACTTCTTGAATACACTAAATGCTATTAGTCCTGTTTATCAAATACTATGAATGTATTTTACAGATTCAATTATATAATTTATTGTGTGTGTACTATGAAAAATAGTTTCAAATATATAAAATGTATTGATATATCAATACATATATTTTTCTTTATTTCTGATTGAATTGTATGTAAGAACTATTGATCATTGATTGATTTATTTATTTAAGGGTTTATTTTCTTATGTGTAAATGATAAGTTAACTCATTCGTACGGCCCTTTGCTGACATTGTAAACTAGGTTGTAATCTGTTCCTTATCAAGTTAGTTACTCGAACCATGACTCAGTTAACACTGCCTGTTATCTTTTTAAGGTGGACTGGATAGCGTCCTTCAGAAGTATATTGAAATGTAACTGAATAACTTGTGAACTTCGTCGTTTCCTTAAACACTGCTGTGTTGGTTGTAGTTATAACAACGATGATAATACAAAAGATGTTATGAAGTCTTCAGATGAAAATAACATGATCCACTGATTTAAAAGCTGGAAAATGGCTCTGTCTTTTTCCATTTTAAACACATTATGTGGTTGGTGTAGGTAAGGAAGCCATGCAATGAAATGGTGTTACACACATTAATGTCTTCGCCAAAAACGTTGAACTTATATTGACCTAATCTACTCAGCGTGAACTTTCTTGTTTTTGACGAAAATAACCTAATACAAGATGTAATTCCAGTATCCATGTTTTAGGTCTCTCTTGTTCTTTCTATGTTTATAAACAGAGAGAGCAGCGAATGGTCAATGAGAGCTGACGTCATTGTTTAACAACCTCTGAGTACATTTGGCTGTTCAAATAGTTTGCGATTTTGAACGAAAAGTACCGAATGTCAAATATGTCCGGTGCGAAGCTGTTACTCCAACCTCGGTGTATGTAATTAATTTATATTAGTCATATTTGTATTGCCACATGTAACGCACGTGTCCTCCAGTTCCAGGAACTGTAACACCATTAACCATTTGTTTGCCACTTCAGTCAAAGCCGCGAGGTAAATAGTCTTTAACAGATTCCCTCTACATAACAAGACCATCTCGGCGCAGCTTGAAATCTCTCAGTGAACACTTGATTGAATACGAAACGTTTTCATTTCATCAATTTATTGCTTCTTCGTATAAATCGTGATTTTTTTACAATCCACCGTAGCGTCCTCCAGGCCGGCGCGATCCTCGCCGGGTGTTATCAGCCTCCATCTCCATGTTGTGACTACCTCCGACAGCAACACGGAGAAGCCTGCCAACGCTCGGCTACTGCGCTGAAATTCCCCTTGAATTTTTTATTTTTTTCCCTCTCTCTCTCTCCAAGAAGATGGCTGATTTGAGGGACGACACCGGAGCCAGGGCCCTGTTAGCCCTGAAGTCGGCGCCGTGCAGCCCGGTCCGAGTGGCGGTAGCGCCCATGTACGCGCTGTCGTCCGGGATCATCTCCATGCCCCTCTCCTCCCCGCCGCAGGCCCTGGCGCGCATGGAGGGCAGGGACTTCGAGTTCGTCATGCGCCAGAGGACGGTGACCGTGGGCCGCAACTCCTCGCACGGCTCCGTGGACGTCAACATGGGTCACTCCAGCTTCATATCGAGACGACACCTGCAGATCACCTTCGAGGAGCCCGACTTCTACCTGCGCTGCCTGGGCAAGAACGGCGTGTTTGTGGACGGGGTCTTCCAGAGGAGAGGAGCGCCTCCGATTCAGCTGCCGAGGGAGTAAGTTGGTGTGATGTATATTACGCTGCGTACACCTCCTTCTCCAACAAATACACCTCCTTCTCCAACGAACAAGGCACCGAGTCCTCAAATTATGGGACTCATCTCACCCCTGAGGAAGTTCTAACTTTGTACACGACTGGAAACATCAGTTCGCTTAACACTATCGGTTTAACCTTTAATAAGTCACAGGAAATAAACCCAAACTAAATAACTGCACTCAGTAGCTAGGTTAGCTATCTAAGGGTTAGTTAAGTAATAAACAGTTTATAAAAGCAGATGTTTCTGCCCTGTGTGTGTGATCAACACGCTGAATGAGCGAACCCGTCCTGCCTGTCAGCCCGAGATCCGGACGGTTTTATTTAGCCAGCTCCCCAAACAAGGGGTTGTTTTCGCCCCATTACACAGGACATAACGCGTGAAAGCATATTAAATAATTCATAGAATGAAACTGGGGTTGGTTTATTGTTTGTTGTTTTCGTTTATTTTGGGTTTTTTAATCGAATTAAGAGTTATTTTTAGGCTTAACGGTCGTCTCTTCGTGAAGGTTAGCTAGCTGGCTAGCATTTACGCCGAGGATGGGGCGGATTAAGATCTCATTTGTCAAGATATTACTGCCTTGTTTTTTAACTCGATAAATACCGTTGAACGCTAGCAAGAAAACACGAATCAGATTAAACATTCGCAAAATACGAGTGTGTAGCTGGAAGTCGTAGTGAAAATGTCCTTACTTCCACCGGATCGTAAGGGGTGTGTGTTGTTCTGATTGGACTCTCCAGAGATCCACCTCGGTGTTGTGGTCCAATCGGGCCTGGGATCTCCCGAAGAGAAGCACATAACAGAAACAATGGCATGGCACACTTCACAGTTGTGGTGTGTGGGCTCTAAAGTGTTTTGCAGTTACAGTATCTGGGTAAAATTCTAACAGAGCTTTGTTTGTTTACATAAAAGAGAAAGCAAGATTCATTTGCACAGTCCTTTTTGTGTAATGAAAAAGGCAAATGCTCACGTGTTGTTTTTTTTTTTAAGATCTGAAAGGCCGAATTAGTCCAGAACCACAGTTCTCACATTTGGGCAGTACCAGTGTTTTCCAATACATTCTCACTGTGTTTAATACCACACACAATCAGATCTTTGGCAATGCATTTAATTTGAAAATTTCTAACACATTTCATACAACACATGATTCACTCAGTGTAGTGTGAACAGAAATGGACAAATAAGTAAAACAGTGGATTAGTTTACAAGGACCAGAAATAAAACTTCTTGAATGTATTGTTGGCCTGTGATGAATGACAATGTGAGTTTTATTATTCTGCTCATTGTTTTTCACTTATAAATCAGATTTATTTCCAGATTTGGCAAACACAGGGATAAAACAGAAGTGAATGTTTATGCATCTACAGATGTACACATACATTTGTTTGTTAGATAAAACCTGCATGCTTTTAAGTGCAAACCTCACCTAGACTTCTAGACTTATATCAGGAATCATCACAAATCGTGATATAAAACTAGTTGAGAAAAGATTGGACATGGCTTGAAAATTTGAATGAGAACAGCTACCAGGCCCCTCCCTTTTCACCGCTTCAGCCCGCCCCCAAAGTCCCGCCCCCACAGAGGAGACTGCTGTGCGTGTTGTGAAATGTCAACATTGCTGGCAAACAAGGAGGAAGAAATAAATCTTGCAGACATGAAAAGTAATCTACAGCGATATCTACTTGGTAAAGGAACGAGCGTTCTCTTATTTCAGTTCTCAGATGTTACTGTGATAACACAAACTGTCACGAATAATGCAGAAAAAACTGTAAAACACTTATGAGAACATTTAGCTGTGAGTGCACAGACACACAAACACCATGCTGATACAACTGCCTCGGGACTTCACAGAGGTATTTTCATCAACGCCCAGATGAAACAACATTAACCAGTAGACCTAGTATCAGAAACAAGCTAGCGTTAGCCTGACTGCAACATCACAGTAAAATTAGAAATTCACTATGGCGGAATACTGTAACCATTTCCATCTTTGATTTATGGTTAATTTATTTGAAAATCAAACCAAATATAAATCAAGCAGGGGTAATTAGCTACCTGTTAGGCAGAAATATGGCTAACACAACATTGGTTTTAAATCCTTTCAGGTCTCGTAGCTCCTGCTTCTGATGTTCATTGGTGTTTTATCTCAGACTCGGTCCAGTTCTTTCCTTTCAGCTTGATCTTTAGTTCCATTTGCTTGTACATCTTCTGTCTTTGTCGTTTAAGCAGTTGTCAGCAAAAGGGGGACGGAAATGTTTTCACTGATGGTGGCCATTTATCCACTAGGTGTTGCTTTTGCAAAATTCCTGAGGCGACTCACTGATTAAGTTTGAGCGCGAGAGCATGTGTGTGCAAGAGTGCTCATCACATACTCCTGACTCCCATTGGTTGTTTTAATTCGGACACAATGGATTCTTGCAAATTGAATTAGGAGGGCTAAATGGAGCCAGAAGAGTCTGTTTTTTTAATTATCTATCTCATGTAGTACTGTCAGGACCTACTTACAGTTTTAGCAAATATGAGACAAAGGTGTTTTCACATGGGGTACCTACTGCAGCTTTAAACAAGCAGATACACAGATGGTTCACACAATTGTCACAGATTCTGGCGTACTGAGTTGTCACTGAGCGCAGGCCTAAACATTGGACTGTACTCTCAGGCCAGCGCCTTTAATAGCTCTTGGCATTTGCTGTCTACGGATCCATTCTCCGAACTGATAAGGCAGAGCTCGTTGTCATGGAGGCTGCTATGGCTGTTTCAACAGACGGCTATGAAAACACAGACCGAAGGACCCGACCAACACTGGGCTCCTGCCAGACGCTCCCTTCAGAACAGCTCTAGTCTGTATGCTGCTGCACTAAATGTGGCTTCCCGGTCCAGTAGTTTCCTAAATAAGCCCAAGACAGTTCATCACTTGTTGGCTGTGCTATTGACAGTGTAAAAACATGCAGCGGGTCAGGGTCAGGGGTGGGGTCAATTGGGGTTTCTCCCTCTGAAGTTCAGGCTCACGAGCGGTCTTCGATTTCTTTTAAGACTGCTCCGGAATTAGTTATTATTCTTTCTTTTTTCAATCTTGAGAACACGGGCTGTTCTTGAAGTTGTGCAGGCGTTTTAGTAGACGTGTGTAAATGAGTTGAGAGGAGTGTGGCTCGCTCGGTGGCAGTTCTGGTAGGAGCCACTACAGGAACATTGCTGGATATCATCTCCGTATGTATCCCACACCAGCGTCCAAACTGGACACTCTCCAGTTTCTGTTAACCTGCTCAAAATCAGGACTCTCAGCTTCACTGGACCGAGTCAGTGAAATGTACATGCTTGGGGTGATTTGAGCCCTGTGAGGAAGACTCTTGTGAGGAAGACTCTTGTGAGGAAGAGCCCTGTGAAGAGCTCTGTGTCAGCCTGTGTAAGATGCGGCAGTGGAGGGCCACGTGTGCAGTCTTGCATTTTTATGCGTGGCTTTGTTCTTGCAGGCCACCAGAAGGCAGGAGCCGTAATCTAAGGCAGCGTGGGTGGGTGTGAGGGACCCTCACACCCGCTGCACAGCGCTGAAGTGTGCAGCACGGTCCTAGGCCTATCGTTGAGCGTTTGGCTTTCCACAGAGTGTCTGCAGTTTCTTGATTTCGTTGTCATTATACAGCTGTTGGACCACAGGGATGTGTGTAGCTGGCAAAAATGTTGTCCAAATGCACCTTCTAATGTTTTTTATATAAAGTTTCAAATGCTTCAGTTTTCATACCCAGTGCTGTAAAATTGCATGGACGTTTAAAAACTCCAGAAATGTCTACACAAAGGCAGCACGAATCATTTAACGAACAATCTATTCAGTGCTCAGATTGACCTAGCTACTATTTTGATGTTGCACACAGTGACTTCTGCCCAAATTAACAAACATGTTGGTTTGATGGGAAATGTGCTGTAGAGACTGAAAAGGTAAAAAGAAGAAGCATCTGTTGATCTGAAGAACAGACTTCTGTAGCAGTAAGACAGTCTTCTCACGCCCCTCGTCTTTGACACTAGATCAGCGATTGGGGAGGTGTAGAGGTCATACTCTAATTGGATGGCAGGCATGTGAAGTCTTGCAACCTTTCTGTAAGAAATCTTAATCCCACCTTATGTTTAACTAAAAATGTACAAGGTAAACTTTAACATCCCTCTGTGCTAGCCAGGACTGGGGTCATTTAGTTAATTGTGAAATGCCTTGCATAAGTTGTCAGTGTTTTTATATGGTTTTTATATTGACATTCAGCAAATATTCACAGTTCTGTTTTAAAGTTTGAGCTTTGTTTTGTGTGATAGTTTTTGTATTTGTTTTTTTAAACTGTATTTGCTGAAGTAGCATGTGTCCTAATACCAACTTCTCACAGGCGATGTAAAGTAACACACAGTTAAGTCAGAAAATGCTGTGAGAGTCTGCTGGCTGTTACAGGACTGTGTCTCAGTTGTGTGATCCTGATCACTTTATTGTTCTTTGACACACGCATGTCCGCTGGATTCCCTTTGCCAGGTGCACGTTCCGTTTTCCCAGTACGGTGATAAAGATCCAGTTCACGGCACTGTACCATAAGGAGACCCTGAAGGAGGAACCGCCAGCGTCTCCCGTGCGAGCCCTCTACCCGCACATCTCCCCGCTGAAGATCAACATTCCGGAAAGTGACCTCAGAAGTGTGATGAGCCCCCTGCCTTCGCCTACAGGAACCATCAGGTAGGCCTGACCTCGTTGGTCAGCTGTGCTGGCCGTCATGCAGGGCTTGGCCCGCCGTATCGCTGCACCGGGCTGGCCGTCGGTCAGGGTTGTTGCTAGGCTAGACATGTGCTGGGTTACTCATCATTCAAAATCGGTCAGTAAGGTCTCGCAGGAGTGTCCTGCATTTATATGTGAAAGCAAAGCAGATCGCCGACCTTCATTTTCCACTTATTAAACACGTCAAACGTGTATAGTGAGACCTGGCAGCGTAGTCAGCAGAAACCTGGGCATTAGCATAGCCTGTGTGCCTGTTTTATTTTATGTAACATGTTTACCTGGGTGGTATGGTTATGATGGCCGCATATGTAGCCATAAGATGCGTCAGTCTTGATGGGTGACGCCCTGTATATATTCAGATATGTTATCACCAATTAGCAGGTTTTTTAACATGTTGGATTAAAATAAAAGAAGAGGAAATATGTGGATGTTGTCTGGTTTCTCCCCATGTTCCCAGCGTTTCTGTCCCCCCGTGTCTGCAGAGGGGGAAGCCTGCCCCCGGTGGCCTGTCTGCGACCCTGCACCGTGTGCGGCTGTGAATGTGAGCAGCCCTGTGTGTGTGCGCCTGCCATATATGGCATGTGCTGAGCTTGGAGCGCTCTGATTGGCGGAGTTCAAAGTGTTGTGGTTCTGTGTTTTGAGCCACGGATAGTTTCCTTTTTCCGAGGGCTCCTACTAGCCTACCCCCACCCTGCCCTGCCTGGCTAGCTCATACACCCAAAACAAACAGCATGCATGCTCGCGATGCTCCCCCCCCCCCCCCCCCCACTCCCCCAACCCCCCTCCCCCCCCCCCCTCCCCCCCCAAGCCACAGCCAAGGTTTCCTTCCATTCAGCCGGTCTGACGAGATCTCCAGCGCTGAGCGTGCAGTCCCTCTTGAGCTGTAGTGCATCGGCCGGGTCGGCAGGAGTGGGTCCGTCTCCTACGGTTCCACACGCAGCCGTGTGCGAGTCGCCTTCTGAACCTTGTGAGCTGCCTCTGAAAAACTGCCCCTCTCAGCACAATGGCCACCTTATTGCCCCCTCCTTTTGTACATATTTGTCTTAGCTCTCGACCTGAACCCCCCCCCCCCCCCCTGTTTTTGTTTTTTTGCTTCCTTCCATTGTAAGCTGTTTCTGAGCTTTACATTTCATATATAAAGTGGTTGTCGCACATAATATTTATTTTGAGCAAAGTATGAAAGTGATTTCGTTTTTGTTCAACAAGTTAATAATTAAGCAATTAAAGAGGTCTCCTCTGTAAATCATTAGATCAGATGACCTTTTGGAATTTTCTAGAAGTACTCCAGCGAGCTGTTTGAACTTACTTCATCCTAGCTGATGTGTGTAGCACGGTTGATACTGTACAAGCGTGTCTCCCGCGTGCTCGGACCAGCCGTGCCGGCCAGGGCGGCACACGTGCTGGGAGTGGCAGTCTACAGCTGGTCTCGGCAGCCAGAGGTCACGACCTCTTCAAACAGTCTCAGCAGGAGCCCTGCCTGCTTGCATGCTGAGTCGCTGGCCGTTTTTCACAACACTCTATTTGCTTTTTTTTCCGCCATACAGATTGGGACACAGTGCATCCACCCTGCTGTTGTCGTGTGTACACGTGGTGTTTTATGAGCACCTGTGGGCAGGGGAGTCTCTGTGTTGGGAGCGTTTTAAGGGTGTAATGTTGGGGAAGTGCAGCTTTAGGCCCACACGTCCTCCTCTTCACCACGTTCTCCATGTTGGCTCTTCCCTCCTCCACACAATGGCCTGCTGTTCTCCACGGAGCTCCCCCCCTCCTCCAACAATGCAACAGCAGCACTGAACCCGCCTCTCTGGCGCCACCTGCTGCTCTCATGGCAGAGCCATAAGAAATAATGACAATCTAAATGCACATTCTGGTAGGAGTCATTGTAAGATCTCTGGAGAGCTGAGAATCGTGTGTCAGCCACTGTGATCAGGTGAAGGGCAGAGAGACGTATGAAGAGACACGCGTCACAGCTGTGTGGTCTCGGGTTGCCCCCCCGTTGAGTGTGAGAATGGAACTGTGTTCCTCTGAAGCTCTACTGCCCCGGGCTGTTCCCGCATCACCACAGGTGCACCTGTGCTTTGGTGCAGTTGCTAAACTGTTGACAGTAAACAAGTGTAGAATCTGCCACAAGGAGTGCAAATCACTGTGTTAGCCTCTCTGGGCCCTGGTTTTATGAAGGTAACAGCGCCATCTACTGCCCACCTTCACATTTATTAGATCTGTTAGAGGGCACTGGGCTAGCAGAAATATGAATGAGAATATACCTCAAGCTAGAGAGCATTGCTTAACGTCACCTTGATTTTAGGTAAGAGGATTTTGGTTGAAGATGAAACGACTGCAGCATTTATTTTATTTATATATACACGATCACATTTATTCTGAAATGTAATAACTCTGAACTATAACCAGTGGTGTTGGCATGTGTAGACATGCGACTGTAGGTCTGTGCGGCGGGTCTAGAGCTGTCTTCACCCCTCCCTCGGCAGCTCTTCCGCTCACACACTCCTCCTTTTTCCTTCCCAGTGTGCCCAACTCGTGTCCGGCGAGTCCGCGGGGCGCCGGTTCCTCGGGGTACCGCTACGGACGCAACGTCACCTCAGACCTGCAGCTGGCAGCTGAGTACGCGGCCAAGGCCATGTCAGAGCAGCAGCGCACGGAGGTGTCGGGAGGAGACAGCCCCAAGGTGAGAGCCCCGCCCCCTGCCCCGCCCCCTGCCCCGCCCACGCACCACACTGCCATTCCCCACCGCACCGTCCATGACCTGACGGCGTCGACTCGTATAGGCATAGTGGTTGAGCAGGCTCTGATGGACTGTGTGTGTGTGTGTGTGTGTGTGTGTGTGTGTGTGTGTGTGTGTCACAGGACGAGTCCAAGCCGCCGTACTCGTATGCACAGCTGATCGTGCAGGCCATATCTTCTGCGCCAGACAGACAGCTCACACTAAGTGGCATCTACGCCCACATCACCAAGCATTACCCATATTACAGGACTGCAGACAAGGGGTGGCAGGTAGGAGTTCACAAACTCTCTCTCTCTCTCTCTCTCTCTCTCTCTCTCTCTCTCTCTCTCTCTCTCTCTCTCTCTCTCTCTCTCTCTCTCTCTCTCTCTCTCTCTCTCTCTCTCTCTCTCTCTCTCTCTCTCTCTCTCTCTCTCTCTCTCCCCTCTGTCTCTCTCTCTCTCTCTCCCCTCTGTCTCTCTCCCTCTCTCCTCTCTCTCCCCTCTCTCTCTCTATCTCTCTCTCTCTCTCCTCTCTCTCTCTCTCTCTCTCTCTCTCTCTCTCTCTCTCTCTCCCCTCTGTCTCTCTCTCTCTCTCTCCCCTCTGTCTCTCTCCCTCTCTCCTCTCTCTCTCTCTCTGCCCCTCTATCTCTCCCCTCCCCCCCCCTCTCTCTCTCTCTCTCTCTCTCTCTCTCCTCTCTCTCCCCTCTCTCCCTCCCCCCCCCCCCCCTCTCTCTCTCTCTCTCTCTCTCTCTCTCTAACGTTTGCGTTAACGTGCGGTGTAGCCCTGATGGTTTGGTGTGCGGTGTGTGCAGAACTCCATCAGACACAACCTGTCCCTGAACCGCTACTTCATCAAGGTGCCGCGCTCCCAGGAGGAGCCGGGTAAAGGTTCGTTCTGGCGCGTGGACCCGTCCTCCGAGGCCAAGCTGGTGGAGCAGGCCTTCCGCAAGCGCCGGCAGAGGGGCGTGTCCTGCTTCCGCACGCCCTTCGGCCCACTCTCCTCCAGGTGTGGTGCCCTGACCCCTGACCTCTGACCCTCCACCACCCAGCACACACCTCCAGCCTCACTGTGCACACACACACACACGCACCTACATGACACAGAGACTTATATTCTATTATATGTATTCTGTGATGCACGCACATATACTCAGTGTGCCACTGTCTGTTTTCCTCCCCGCCCCTCCCCCTCCTTCCTGCTGGTCTTTATTGTCTGGCAGAACAAAGTAAGTCAAGTCTATGTGAGCTGCACACTCTGAGTGAGCCAGTTTGGCCTTTGTGAGGCGTCCTGTCGTGCTCCAGTACTCTACTGTCTGCTGCTTCAGCACTGAAGTGGGCGTGGCCTACTGCAGTGCTGAAGTGGGTGTGGCTGTGAGCGCCAGGGCCTGCCAGGGTTGCAACAAACTTTTTTGTCAGGGTTATTAATTTATTACTGTGGACCACACATAGATCTTTAATGTTGTATTTTATAATCTAGCAACAAGCTAATTTAAGAAAAGTTATGTGACAAATTTTCTTTCATGACAGTAGTCCTTCTTTCCATCTTTTAATGTATTATTTTTTTGTGCACTAGATACAAAAACCAATTCTGCTTTGGAGAGATACAGAAATCATAACCCAGTCTTCAAAAGAAGGGTTTTCATAGTCAGTCACTATCAAGGTGTTTCAAAAGGTTGTTTTTTAAGATATTACAAAGCTGTAGAATACCTGTAGAACACCTAAATTTGGGACAATAAAGGCTGTTTCTATTCTATTTCTATTCTATTCTAATACAGGTTTCCCAGGGTCTAGCATGATAATGGTGTCTTAGCAGCTTGCGGAACAAATGGTGTCATTGACCTGCAAGTTCAGTCTTCCTGGGGCGCTTCAGCGTGAAATACTCCTGTACCTCACAAGACTTAGTGCAGCTTTCTCTCTTCTCCTTCTGTCCATGTTTCCCCAGTGTAGAGACAGTGGAAGCCACCAAACGAGTCCATGAAGAAATGAGTAGAGTAGTTTTATATTTTATTGATGATTACTTGTTGCAGCCCTAGTGTGCATGCTTGAGTGTGTGGGTGTGAGAGATAGCAAGTTTAGTGAGGCAGGCTGTGGTGTGGCTGTCAAAGTTCCAGTGAAAGCTCTATGTCGGGTGTATGAGATCATGCGTGTTTTGGTTCCCCCGTGTGTGTGTGTGTGTGTGTTTGTGTGTGTGAGGTTGTGCTCCGCTAAGACCATGTGTGCTCGTGTGTATGATGGGTGTTGTTCCGCTGTTTCCAGGAGTGCTCCAGCCTCCCCCACCCACCCTGGTCTCCTCTCGCCCCACTCGAGCGGCCTGCAGACCCCGGAGAGTCTGTCTCGCGAGGGCTCGCCCGTTCCCCACGAGCACGAGTTCGGCTCCAAGCTGGCCTCCGTACCGGAGTACAGATACTCACAGAGTGCCCCAGGTGAGTCTCGCCCACCTCTGCGTGTTGCCTGTATTGTGGGCGGAGTCTGGCCCCGGTCGTGAGAACTCCTGTGTCGTCCCCCCCAGGTTCTCCGGTGAGCGCCCAGCCAGTGATCATGGCAGTGCCTGCACAGCCTCCAGGGGGCGTGGCTAAACCTGTGGCTTACATGCCCGCCTCCATCATCAGCTCCACCCAGCCCTCTGGTCAGGCCATCCATGTGGTGCAGCAGGCCCCGCCTGTCACCATGGTGCGTGTGGTCACCGCCTCCACCAGCTCCCCCAATGGCTACGTGCTGGCCAACTCTGGCTGCACAGTGGTAGAAGGCACTGGAGACCACCAAGGTACCGATGGAAACCTTCTCCTTCTCTGCTCGGCAGTCCTCTAGCGTTTACGTCCTTCTCAAGCTGCTGAGAGTTGAGGCTGTGAGCTTTCCCCCTCCGCCAGGTGCCGTGGAGGAGATGGTGGCGCCTTCCTCCATCCCTGCAGGCAGCCGAGTCATCCATGCGGTGGGAAGCCACCCCGGCTCAGCCACCAGAGGGCAGCAAAGTTTCACTGTTGTCCAGCAAGGCTCTATGGTCATGGGCCAGCATCAGCTCCCAGTCCAGACTATCACCCAGAACGGCAAGCATGCTCTCTCTACCACCAGCATCTCACCCAATGCTTATGGTATGTGTGTGTGTGTGTGTGTGTGTGTATATATAAAATATATATATTTACACCTGTTTATTAAGCCCAGGCTATAACCATCTTCTGTCTGGTGACCTGTAGCGTTACATTGACAGTGACACCCAGAGTGATGGCCTCACTTCCGTCTTCACCTTCCTGCCTCACGTTCTCTCTCTCCTTCTCCTTCTCGTTCCACCCCAGCTCTCACCAGCCCGCTCCAGATCCTGGCCGCCCAGGCCTCCACGTCCCCTCCGGTCCTGGTGCACCGGCCCGCCAGCGTGGAGCGGGAGGAGGGGGCCCTGCGTGAGCCTGAGGCCAAGAGAGCCAGGCTGGAGGAGGACGGTGTGGCCTCGGTCCCCCAGCACGTCATCATGGCCATGAGGCAGGAAGCCAGCGACTGAGGTGGCCAGTGGGGGAGTGGACAGGGGAGGAGATGGAGGACCCTGGAACCGAACACCCACAATAGTGTTAGCCCAAGGTGCCAAGATTACTGAGGGGGGAAACGGTCTGTTTGTTTGTTTTTTTTTGTTTTTTTTTTCCTCATTTGTTTGTTTGTTTTTCCCTTTTTCTAAGAACTTTTTTTTTTGTGAGCGAACAAGTCCATCACAGCTTACTGACCATCTTCTCCGCAAGAGGAGAATGAAAGTGTGTGTTACCAGATATGAGCCCAAACCCATTATCCCATCAGCCTTACAGGCAGATGCTGTTTGAGGTTAGTGGGTTTCTTTAATGAGCGTTGGATCGGCCCTTCGAGGTAGGACAGGCCCGTGTCTGCTGGGGGCGCAGGTTGCCAAGGAGTTCCTCACAAGGTACATCTGAACTAGTACTTATTTTGGGTTGGGTTGGGACGGGACCAATGTCTAAGCAGCTATTACTGTTCGGGAGTTTCTGTCTTTCCGAATCGAAGCATCATGTATTGAGTTCACTGGAAGCTGGTAACCTCCCAAGTTCCTGTGTGACGTAGTGAGGATTTATTTATCGTTCTGTGATACATGCATACATGATTTAGAAACACCGTCTCTATTAAAATCAGATTATAATAATTAAAACCAAATAAAAATGTTTCACAAACACTTAATATATATTCAAGGCCCCCGTGTTTCTAGCCTGGACCTCCTTAACAAGGTAGTGTAAAGTATTTTTCTCTCATGGGCTTTTACCTGCTTACGTAGCAAAAGAAAGACAAACGTCTAACAATTGTCTAACAAATGTCCGCTTCTGAATTGGTCAGTAGTGCGAAATTCAGACAGACAGTGAATGTATGTATTTTCTGTTATTTTTATCTTTCCCTCTTTGACCTAAACTTAAGACATTAGAATGTGTTATTGTTAACTTTTGATGTTTTGTTTGAAAAAAATGAATCTGTTATTTTGAAGCTAAAATTTTGTTTAATGTAGCGCAGACACACACTTGTCCCTTGTTTGTGTGCTTAGCCAAAATGTTGCTCCTTGGATTTCATGAAGACCTAAGATTTACAATACCCAATTAGATTAGCATAATTTAAAAATAATAAAGGCCCACACCAATTGTAAATGCTGGGAAACATTTGCTATTAAGATGGGCGTCTGACAACCAAATATATTTGTTTCTGTTGCTTAGACCCAGGAGTTTACCCTGTGATATGAACCCAGGAGTGTACCCTGTGATATGAACCCAGGAGTGTACCCTGTGATATGAACCCAGGAGTGTACCCTGTGATATGAACCCAGGAGTGTACCCTGTGATATGAACCCAGGAGTGTACCCTGTGATATGAACCCAGGAGTGTACCCTGTGATATGAACCCAGGAGTTTACCCTGTGATATGAACCCAGGAGTGTACCCTGTGATATGAATTGTCAGAGGGGCAGCTTTCCTCTCTCCACCTTCCCGTGGCCCTTTAGTGATGTTGGGAGGACCTATATGAATGTTAAACCTTTTCTAAAAGTTTTCATGAATTGTTGTTTCAGGAACAAAAACAACAAAAACATATTTTGGTATAATTCACAAAATGTTAGCAGACTTTATATTTTTTACTAAAAGAACAGAGTAAATATAGTGTTTGAACTGAAAATAGTTCTTAGGACAATCGCTAATGGTGTGGTTTCAGCTACCACCTTATTGTTACAAAGAAGCACCACGGCCTGCCTGCACTGTTAACACAGAGAGAAGCGTGTAAAAGACTGTTTACTCTGCAGTAGACCCTCGCAGCTCTGTAATAATAACAACTCTGCTTCAAACTCTACTGCTTGCTACTCGGAAGCTGAACCACTGAAGCTTTTTCCCACTTCAGGGTTAGAATGACAGACTGATATTGTGCATTCTGTGATGTAATGGGGTTGGATCATTGCTTTCAGATCCCAGGGCACTTAGTACTACCATGTTTCATAATAAAAGTACCCTTGATTCATTTGCAGATATAAATGTCATTGATAAATTGCAATACATTTGCCCTAACGGGGGCACGTGTGCCTGCAACATGAACAGGTAGATGAGGAGGAACAGGAGGGTAGTGGCTTGTAAATTTAGTTCATTACATAATTGATTTCCTTTTTTTTTTTTTTTTGCTAATAGTAGATTATGTTAAGATGCACACTGAAGTGCATCACCAGGAAACAATCACCCACTTGAACCAGTGGAACTGCCTTAGTGTTATACCTCAGACTTGAATTCAACCATTTAACATCTATGGCCAAGATGAAAAGGCATTAACAGATGTGATCTAAGTATTTGGGTCAGGCAGGGGGATCTTTTAGGCTTTTTAATCTACACGTAATCCTCAGTAGTCCAGAAGAATACATAAACGAATGAGTCAAATGAGCACGTGGCTATAGATTTGAGTTACTATTGAGTTGAGCTGCATTATTGTTCACTGCCTAAAGAATGTGCATCCATTTTTAACATTCTGTTGTCTTTTTCAGCAAAGTATTTTTGTCAACTAATCTGATGTATTAGATTTGTGTGCTTTTTGTGTTATTGCATATTACGTTATGCAAGTGTTTATACACTAAACATTCATAATTTAAAGTTACGTTTAATGAACTGATATGCATTTTGGTCACTTCTGTCATCAGTTCTTGCTCTGGGTGTAACCTTTACCCACTGTATACAAAGCACCCTGTGTTAATACTTGCTCAAAAGCATCTCATTGTCTTTATAAGTCCTTATTATAGATTGTCATGCATCCAGTAAGATGGGGTCTGAAGTTTTCATTCACCCTGATGAGAAGCTGGTGAAAGGTGACTTCAGTGTTAGCTGCAAGTTTGCTAACGGAGCACAATAACCGTATGCTGTGTTGTAGTTGGTGTGGACATGTATGGCTGTGAGGGTGGTGTTTGAAAGCACCTGGTGGACAGCACCAACCACTGGCCTGAGTGTTACACACATTCCTCTTTGGCCTTTCTTCCAAAACTGAAATAAAACATAGATTGGCTAATTTCTGAAGTTTCAAGAAGAGTAACCTCTTTTTTGTACCTATACCAGTGTGTGTGTGTGTGTGTTTTTTCTTTCATGTCATTTCTTTTGAAATGTTGAACAACTCCATTTCTACACATATTGTATACCTGGTATTCACTCATTCTCTAGCTCATTCTCTCTTGGGTTTGCCTCTTATCTTGATTACATTAAAATTATTAATGTAACAGCACATTTCATTGTGCACATGTGCAGCTCTCTGTCTTTTCACTGCCTTGTGGAAACCTCTAGAAAAATCTAACACAGCCAATTAAAAGGTTTGAGCTGTTGATTGTGATCTGTACCCAGAGTGTGGCATTTGTGTGCATCATCCCACATCCCCAGTGTTCTGCAGTGTTTTAGCTGTGTGCTCGTGGGTAAATTTGAGAAACATTTGGGTCCTAAACATTATCTGTAGTCTAAAGATGCATAGAAATATAGCAGTGACAGGAAGAATGCTGAAAGCTTCAGGAAGCAGTGTGTGCATGTTTATACAGGGTCTAAATCTAATTATGGTGCAAAGAACTACCTTTAAAAATCTGAATCCTGCATATCTATTGTGTTGTGTAAACTAAGCAAGCCTTCAGGTTACAAAGGTCCGATATGGTCCTAATTTGTGGGATGTCTGGAATAAACAAAATGGGGGTTTTAAATGAACACTGCATTGTCCTTCAACTGTGATAACAGTGTGACCTACTTAAATGTTCAGTGAAGCTGGAACAACATTTTGTTTTTGCTCTGCATTACCAGGTCAGACGGTGGTTCACACGCTTACATGGGAAACATAATGACCTTACACATTATATTGGTGATGGAATTATGTGTTTTCATATAAGAAAACGAATCCAGCTACATACATAGTGACCTGCCCTCCAGTGAGTACGTTCAACACATGAGACGAAGTGTGCCTGTAAACCTATTCATAAAATAAAAAGACTATTACGGCATCATTTCTTAATATAAACGAAAAGTGTTTTTTAAACTGCAAAATGTGTCCATCTCTAGCTTGTTGCAAGTGAATTCATTTGGGCCGACAAATAAAACGGCACTTGACGTTTAAACGTCACGTGACTGTAAAAGTACGAGCAGAATACGGAAGCGCTGCGGTCATGTGACTTGTGAGCAGGTCATGGTAAATAAAGCGTATGGTACAGTCCATTTGTAAACTGGTTCTCTGGAATGAGTTTTGTCTATTAACATGAAGCCTCTCTGATGGGCTCGGATTGATCTACCTCAACATGTACGCTCCGGGAACAGAGAGCTTAATAAAACAGGCAAGGTATGAGGTGGTAGCTGGTCCAGCTAGTTCTCTTGTTATTGGGCTAAATTCACTACTGCTTGTTTTCGTCGTATTAGGACATACGTGTGTTTGGTGGGGGAAATAACGCAGAGTGGCTACAGATACTTGAATATACTCGTACTAGAGTCTATAATAAATAATTCTTATGGTCGATGGAACAGACTTCACCAGCCCAGCAACAAACTTCATGTGCTTGTACATTCCACGTGTATCTCCTACACTGAACTGCATGAACACTTTCTGCAGAATAACACGTCCCTCTCTACCTAGACACTGTGGCATTACTTTACAAAACACGTGGTTATTTATGTATACCTTTCAGGGAAATACAGGAAGAGGAGCTGCAGAAGTTTTATGGTCGTGTATTAAAGCAACTTCAGTCCAACAAAGATGCTGGAGGAGAGGTTGTTGATTCTCTGCAGAGGCTTCATCTGATCGTTTCTGCCACTAAATATGCCAGAACGTAAGTTTAATGAAGGTTCTTTATAACTTGCACTTCCATTGAATTACTATAAATCTGCGTCTCAGGAACACGCGCTTCTGCTGTGAGAGAATCTCAGCTCGGCTTGGAGGAGTACGGTCAGAGATGTTGCTCAGCTCAGACTCAGGCTGTGTTTTCATTCTCTCTTGCACATTTAGTTAAAACACTATCCTCCCAATGATAGCTAAGGGGTTCTGGGAGGTGCCTCATGTGTGAGTTCTGTAAAGATCTTGGCAGCAGTATTTTTCCGGGGCATTCTTCTCCCCGGAAAAATATTATTCTTCCTCGTTGTTCTCGTGTCTGTTGGACATGTGGTTTGATGTCTTCCCTGATGGCCTTGTCCACCAGGCTCCACCCAGAACTCAGTAAGAAGCTCCAGGCTCTGCTCCGCTCACCTCTGTATCCCGAGCAGCTTCAGGTTCTCTCCTCCGCCATCCTCAGGGAGTGTCTGCCCCTTAGCGTACAGAGCCTCTCCACAGACTTCAGCCTGGACAACAGGGCTCTCAGCTGCCTGGCCAGCGTGGTGCTTTCCCAGGTATGGGCCGTCCACCTTCACACCCCTCCAGGGTGCTTTTGCAACCACCCCGTTGATGCTGTGTGTGTTGTTCCTCAGGCATGGTGCAAAGAGGATCTGCTCCCTCTCTGTCAGTATTTACTGAGGAGTCTGGATTCGAGACAACCTGACACGCAGCTTCCCAAGCACACACTTCCCATCCTCTCCAAAATATTCAGCTTCTCTTCAGAGATCCTCAACGAAGGTGAGCTCAGCTGCAGTGGCCAGATAATCATGGCCAAGTCAGTGTTCCTCTGGTAATGTTCATGGGATATTTCATTTAAAATCATTAAAAACATTTTTACAAAGATAAAATGGTCTAATTAAAAGTGTGCTGGTTCCAGATCAGGTGAATCTGGTCAGTCGGAAGTTGGCTGATTGGCTGAGATACGCCAGCATTCACCAGGGAGCCTCCATGTCATCTGGGGGGTTTTTCACTGGTCCCAGAACGCGTCAGGTAGAACACAAACTCATGCATCGTCATTCACACACAACAGTCAAACCCAACAGATGAATAAAAAAACCAGTTTGAACCAACTGCAAATGGAGCATGGTTAAATCTTACATCTACTGTATATGCCAAACCTGAGATATCAGGATATTTTGAATTATGAGGTAGGTATTTCAGCAGATTATTAATACCCCTTAAGTTCTCTAAACACCTGAGTACTGTCAGGCTATAAACAACATAAAGCAAAGCAAATCCAGTTAGAGCTTTGCAGCCCGCATCTCTGCCCTGCACGGTTTGTCTTTCCACCAGCCAGCGCCAATGACTGAAGTGGATGGGGCGGTGGCAGGAGACTTTTTCACTGTGCTGTGTGTGGGCCAGAGCTTCACTGACGACCAGTGGATGAACATGTACGCGTTTTCTACGCTCAAGAGCTGGCTGCTCACCTATGACACGGAGGGAAGCTCAAATGCAGACTCAGGTGAGAATAGTAGGAAGGCCCCATTTGGTTTAGCGTAGAAAGTTCTGGTCTTCAGTTGGGTTGGTTTTAGTCCTGAATTTGTAATGGGTCAGTAAGCTACGGGTCTTTGCCTTGTGGCCACATGGTAACTCTTGATCATCTGTTCCTAATGCTTCAAGCAGTCTAGGTTGAGTTATGTAGATGTGCAGCAGCTGTGAATTTTTCATGCAAGAATAACTCGGGATTGAATTTTCACTTTTGCTAGCTCAGCTAAAAAGAACACAGTTCATTCAAACGCCATACCGAGGTAAGGTTCGGTTTCGGTGCAGCCGACTTTAAGCCAGGGACAGAACTAATTTGTTTCTAACCTGGGCATTCCCAATGCTGATTCTGAAGAGTTTTCTTCCAACCCCAAGTTCATAACCCAATCTAGGTAATTGCGGTAATTGTACAGGAATATCTTGGAGTTTAAGGCTGGGACTAAACTCTTCAGGGAGATCTCCAAAAGAGCTGCTTTGGGCATCCATGTTCTTTTCATATGTAGTGCTTCTCTGTGCTGTGATTAACTCTTACGATTAATCAGTAACCAAGCGCCACAATCGCTGAATAACTAAACTAAAATCTGATGGCGTTTTTGTTCAATCCTGTGACTTGATTACAGGGCATGCCAAATTGACTTGCCAAGTCTTTTCTCACATACTGTTAAGTAACATGGTCACACCCCATCTGCTCGAAAATGTTACGTGTGGTTTTGAAAGTGGGGACGTGACGAGCTCTTCTGTCAGCGCAGATGACCGCTCTGAGTTGGACAGCTCCGTGATGTCCATGGTGTCAGCCACCTCCTCCTCAAGCCGGCTCCTCCCTCCGAAGGAGCGGCTCCGAGAAAAGGCCTTCGAGTACTGCCACCGTCTGATCGAGCAAAGTGACCGCAGTGAGTGTGCCGAAGCGCGCTTCTAGTAGCGCTCGCCTCGCCGGTTACGTGGGGGCGTGGCTCGGGCGGCTATTCTGACCACCGCTGAATGTGTCATTGCAGAAGCCCTGAAGAGGGTAGATGCTGAGCTACAGAAGGCGGTGAGCTACTTCACAGGACCTCGTCTGAGCCTTTGAGTAGAAACCTCGTTTACAGCTCCTGTCGAACGGAGCCTTGCTGCACTATATCCTCCTCTGTTCATCTGCTAAGTTTGTCCTAATGTGTCTCTTAGCGTCATGGGGATTTGAATGACTCATGAATCTGAACAGATGTTGCCTGGGTGAATTTGGGTAAGACGAGTGGTGTTTTCTGTTGTCCAGTGCATGGTGGAGGCTGTGAGCATAATGGACATCATCTGCAGTGAAGACGCCTCCTATGTCTACCGTGGTTTCCCCTGCATCAAAGCCCTGCACGGGCGGCTCAGCGCCGACCGGACCTTCGCCCGGGCCCTGCTGCCTGTTGCACAGTTCTACCTCAACCACAGTGAGTGAGCTGCAGCGGCCCGCCAGAACTGTCCTGAACTCAAGGGCTTACACCTCAGTATTCAGTACCTTCAGTACCTGTGTAATACCTCTATGTAAGGAGTGTCTTATTATGGGAATATCAGAATGTCTGTTGTGACATCTCTAGTGGTATCTTTGTGTGTGTGTGTGTGTGTGTGTGTGTGTGTGTGTGTGTGTGTGTGTGTGTGTGTGTGTGTGTGTGTTCTGTACTTAGGCGAAATAGCCGCTGTAGATTCGGAGGCCGTCTTCTGCCAACTCTTCAGTTGTTTCCCAGCAGAGCTCTTTAACGAGCCCATGTTCGCCTTCGAGTTCGTCCATTTCTGCCTGCACAACATGGCCGTCCTGCAGGAGAATGTGGCTGCGTACAGACACAGCTTCCCCAACCTGCTCAAGGTGACCACCTGCCCCAGACACACCTCACCCACAGCTTTAGCCCTGACTGCCCAGCGCAAGATGCTCCGTCTTACACCTTTCACTGTATCCCGCTGTCCTGACGTGTCCTGCAGTTCCTGGCATGGAACGGCCCAGGTCTGATCTCTGAGTTTGTGGAGCTGCTTCCCTCCCTGCTGGCTCCTGACACGGCCCTCGAGCTGCTCCACACCCTGCTGGACCTGCCCTGCCTGGCCGCCGCACTGGACCTCCAGCACAGGTGGAGACGTGGGGCATGCTATCTCAGAATGCAACTGGTTCATTTTCTGCACTTTGTGTTGAGTGCAAAGATGGGTATTGGTTGCTTACTGTTTGAATACAGCAGCGGTAGCTTGTAGCAGTTGTAGTGAGATTGTAGCACTGTGCCAATGCTAGATGTTTACTCATCATTACTTTAGATGTTTGTTTTACTCATCAGGTTTGAGTAATCAGCTGACTACCAAGACCATTGTTGAATTCATGACATTAGGGAGAAGATTGGAACTGAACCCCATTTCCTAAAGTTTTCACATAATGGGCATCATTGATATTGAGTAGCGGTTGACATTTTCTCCACCGGTCCACGTGCTTGTTTTTGCCGCAAACAGAACTGATCTGAGTACCTTGCAGGCTGCTCCTGAGAGATGTGTGGCTGTAAGCAGTGGTGGGACTCTTCCTGCAGGTCAGCGTGTTACCAGGCCCAAGATCGAGCTGTATGGGACCTGCAGGGCTCCAAAATGGCTGCGTCACTGGAAGCCTTCCGGCAACCTGCTTACCGAGGACTCTTCCTCTATATCCTCCGACCTGAGGCAGGGACTGGGGACACCATTGACCGGTGAGACTGGCCCACAAACGTTATTCATTACTTGACATTCAAAGCAAGGTCATTAACCTGTTCACTGCTATCTTTGTCACTTGTGCTCAATGGTAAAGGCTGTGTGACTATTCTGATGGCCCTGGGACCACTGTGTGCTGATCTCTGGTGCTTTGTGACCACTGTGTGCTGATCTTCAGGTTGAGCACGCTGCATGAGGTTCTGGAGGGCATGGTGGAGAGCCCCCGAGTGTTGCGCTGTGCCCAGATCGTCCCTGTGCTCCTACACATCTACTTCAACACCATCATTCAGGTAACAGTCTCGACAGAAGCTTCACTAGATGTGATCTCAGCAGACCAGGGGGGTGGAAGAGCGATACATCTGGGGAAACCTTGGACGTTTATGGGAAACATTACACTTCCGTGTCTACGTTTGTGCTCTTCCCATCAGGAGAAAAGAGAAAGATGATGTCTCATCCTGTTGGTGTAAACATGTTCTGGCTTTGTAGTTGTTGGTGTTAAACACCAGAGGGCACTGTTGAGCAGCAGATAGACGGGGACCTTGGCTAGCTCGCCAAGTCTTGCTCAACATATGAAAAAGAAGACACCGTGAAAATAAAGGAGTGTAAAGTTGCCCTCTCTAAATCAAAATGTCGGAATGTCGGTAACTTAATCACGCACGCGCGTGTGTGTGTATTCAGATGGCTGATGAAAGGCTGATAAACCAGCTACTGCAGGTCCTGGTGGAGAGAAGCAGCCTCCTCTTCAACATGAAGAACTTCAGTGCTGAAGTTCAGAGGTTAGGCTCACTAAAGAGTCTTCAGTGTGAACAGCCTGTGTGTGGTGATTCTGTAGTACTTGTATCAGCTGGGTTCTCTGACTGCCGGTTTGCTGCAGGGTGTTCAGTACACATCTGCAGACCCTGTGCAAACTGCAGCCGTCACTGATTGTGGATCAGTACAAGGAGCTGCTAGAGTTTTCCAGCACTACGACCAACATCTACAGTAAAGAGGACCTTTACACACATGTGGTGAGAGAACCAAGCCATGTACATTTAACATAAAATACTCCGTTATATTTAGTTATATACAAGTTTGTTTGTGATTGGTGCACAGGTGTGGGTGATAGGAGAATATCTGTCCCTCTCATACAACCCTCGCTGCACCGTGGAGCTGATTACGTCATTTTTCGAGGGGCTGGAGGCGGTGCTGTTCGAGATCACACAGGTGCGTCAGTCCGCCAGCCCCCCACAGTACTCTCCACGTCTCCTCACCGTGCTCATGACCGCTCTGGTGAAGCTGGCCTCCCGCAGCCAGGACCTCATCCCCCGGTAGGCCCTCGCACCACCCACACCCCCACCCACACCCGCCGTCCCTCCGTGTCTTCTCCTAACGCAGAGCGTCCCCGTCCCCCTGTCCCTCCTCCGTGTCTCGCAGGGCGTCGCTCTTCCTCTCCAAGATCCATTCGTTTGCGCGAAGCGGCCCCGTGGAGATGAGCTTCAGCGAGGAGGACACAGAGGAGATCGTCACGCGAGCCCAGGAGCTCAGCAACCTGCTGAAGCTGCCCAACGTGGCCCAGTTCGTGCTGGCCGCGCCCGCCCCGGCCCACAGCCCACGCTGCCACCGGGACACCAACACCGCTCTGCCCCAGCGCATGAGGGCCGTCAGCAGCCTGCTCCACAACCGCTCCAGCTTCATGCCCGTGTGACCCCACCTTCAAGGCCCACGGTCTCTGGAGCTTCTGCTGGGACAGGGGAGATGGATGTGCACGCAAACCTCAATCACGAACCCACCAGAGCTCAGAGTGATGATCAGAGCATCTGGGCAGGCAATCAAAAAAAAGAAAACCTCTCTAATCAAGGAGGTCGCCAGCATGACAAGTTGTAATCGTGTTGATTAATGCCATAGACGAATGAATGAGTCACGGGAACAGAGAGGAAAGCATTGGATGATGCGTTAGAAAAGTCTGGGGAAGCTGCCAGAATAGTGTTGGAGGTCTGCAGGATGAGGCAAAGCAGTTCTGGGATGTGCTGCTCTTGTACTGTGGCACAACCATGAACAAAACAGCATTTCACCTCGTGTTGTGTGTTTTTTTGGTATGTTCAATGATGGTGTTAAAAATCATAAACAGCAACTGAATAGTAACTGCAAATTACTTAATAAAAATATTTTTCTATAATGTAATGTGGGGAAGAAATACAGAGAAAAAAACATTTATCCCTGATACAAAATAATGTCTAAAATTCTTTCAATTACATGTTTATAGGATTCAAGTGTCTTAATAGCTTGATTGGCAAGTTATTAAATTGATGGAAACCACCAGATTTATATGGGCAGGACAGGGAGCAGTGCAGGGTCCAGCCTGTCATGCGACCTTTGAACCCTATGACTAAGACTGGGTCTGGTCCTCGGGTCACATGTTTCTTCAGCACCTAATGAAGCCTGAATGGTTCTGTTCACAGTGCGTGACCTTCACAGCGTTGGCTGGTTTTTAAGTCCTTTCTCTTGGTGCTCTGTCAGAATCTTCATTAGCAAGTCAAAAGGCCAGTGAGGACATCACCAAAAAGACAATGAGGTTTGTGTTGGCACACACAGTCAAATGGGAAATGGATTTATTTAGTGCTTAGTTGTTGGCTGAAAGTAAGTAAATTTACCTAGTATGTAACTTAATACAGTTTTGTTTTTAATAGTGTTGATACAACAGGTTGATACATACAACTCATTTGTAAAAAATGGGATGTAATTCTTAGAAATTTATATCTGTTGTATTATTATTATATATTATTAATTTGTTTAAAAGTCTAATAATCTATTCTTAAAATAAACAAAAATCCACATTCAAACGTTTCCCTTTCCCCAATACAAAAATAGCTAATTCAAAAATAAAGTACACAATGTTGTAGACATGCAAAGGTAATTTGATGTCAGCAGTCTATTCTGAACCCACTATTATCCCTGATAAGAGGATGCAGGGGTGGTGTGTCTCGTTGCCACAGTAGCCAGTGATGCGTGATGTCACCTGGACATCATGTGGCTACTTCCTGTTGCATACAGGTACCTCCAGGTGGCGTAGTAGTGTACACCAGCCCCTGCGGTCACAAAGACATGCCAGATGGCATGAGCGAAGGGGATAAGGCCGTCACTCTTGAAGAAGACCACGCCCACGCAGTAGAAGACTCCGCCCATTGATAACTCCAACATGCCCTCTCTGTTCGGCTAGCAACATCAACAACTAAAAAATCAGGGGCAAATCTACTAAATATGAGACGTGTAATAAGATTTCTGTGCTCACTGTACAGGTTCTCGTGCACAGTTACCAAACATTAATTGCTTAATGGAACAAATGGAACGAGGGGGTTCTGTATTCTTCAGCTGGGGCAGAGGTGTGCAGATGTGTCCCCTGTCTCACCATGGTCAGGAGGACGAGAGCAGGGACAGCTCCCATGACCGTGTAGCACAGCAGATCCAGGATCTTGTTCCTACAACATGAGAGGACCAGGATGGGTTTTCACAGTATTAACTGAGAGGGTCCTTGTCCAACAAGGAATGAAAAATCTTGAAGTCTAAAACCTAGTGAAAGTCTATATTAGATTCTGATACACACTCAGCAGACATTGCATCAGCTACCCCACCTCAGTAGTTATATCTAATAGGCTGCTGTAGCAGTAGTGCCTAAGAACATGGAATATAGTTTAAGTTGAAACAGTAAACAGTACAGGACCCAACACAGGTGCTGAGCTTGTGTACCCAATATTTAGGCTCCTGAGTGTATTTTCCATCATGATAAACCAAAACCCAAACAACACCGTTCGATGTGTTCAATGGACTATCAAGGTGAAAATCAATCAGTATAAGCCATCTGGAGTTCATGGATCACTAGTGTGGGGTTCAGGGTTGTGGAAGAATCCAATACACACCGTTCATAGAAGAAGAAGACGTAAGTAGATCCAGCACAGGCCATGATCCAGACCAGCCAACGCATGTGAGCGGTCCAGGGCCCCAGCTCCCGCAGGTTCAGCCTGAACACACCACACGCCTCCCCGCTGAGCTCACAACACACACCTCTATCCCCCCCTACAAGACGTGCCAGTTTGGGGTTCTCACAGGACCCATGCCTATTTAATTATTGTAATTTTAGAGATAATGGGTCAAGTCAGTCCTGAGCATTAGATCAAATGTGCTCCTGTGAGAATCTTAAGAGTGAGATGGTGACCATCTAACTTTATACTCACCAGGGAGCGTAAGAGGCAGCTATGAAGAAATAAATCACCATCCTGTCACACATGTGGAAGTGCTGTTCAACCTTCCTGCCAGACGACAAACACAAACCAAGGGCGTCAGTTAAGGACCTACACATATTTGGGTCTCCCTAGGTGAGGCCCTAACAACTTCCCATGGCTACCACATGCTTTTCCCACTGCAGGAACCCCAGAGCAGAAGGTGCAGATACTTTTCCTGTACTATATTTTTGTACTATGATTATGGTTGAAGCTCTGTTCAGTCATGGTCTGACTCCAGCGTTCTCCTTGTGTCCTTTTGACACCAGACCAACATCTTTATTTAGCTTTAACTTAGATTAACTTAGATTACTTAGATTAGCAACAACGTTGCATGTCTTTCTAGCATAATGTTCTTGTCTTGTACTAGACATGCAGAAAGTGCCTCATGGATAATGAAGTTTATTTAGAGGTCAACATGCATTGGCCAGAACCTGATATGAAGAATGCTAAAAAAAAAAAGTACGGGGGGTTTGTGGGAAGTGCCAGTACGTGAGAAAAAGTCCCACCAGCCCGTAAAACGTAAAAAACATAGAAGTCATGCTACTGCGTCCGGGTGAGTTACAGGCACACTGTACAGACCTACTGCATACTGTATAGACCTACTGCATGCTGTTCAGACCTACTGCACACTGTACAAACCTACTGCACGCTGTTAATCACTATTCAACCACTACAAGAAGGCACTGCTATCTGGGATTATAAATGATAAAATATGATCTGGGATCCTTAATAGAGCAACACAGAGAACAAAGGAGACAGAAGCTTACATAAAAGACTAGCATATTTTCAAATCTTTGCTCAAGATCTGTTCTTGCTAAACCCTTTCTCAAAAAACCATAAGAAACCCTTAGAAACCCTTAGTTACCTTTACATTTAAGTATAGCTTATCACAAACACCCATAGACCTGTTTCCTAATAGGTGTCATGTGACTTGTTTGTTTTCGGTACACACAACTGACAAGTGGTCAGATGTGCTGGGAAAACCCTCTACCTGTTTGCACCTATATTGCAAAAAAGAACTGCTTGACTGACAATCAGTTGTAATAAAATGATAAAAGTGATAGACTAGGCAATAAATTATATGGCAAGGCAAAGCAATATAATTATTGTTTTATATAGAACATCTAAAAAGGTGTTGTCTTAAGGACCAGTAAATGTTAAATATTACTTTAAAGTGACTATTTCATGTAGCCCTGAAATTAGGTCTGGATAAACAAACAAACAAAAAATACTTTCACCTTCATGTCTAAAGGCAATTAAGGATGGTTCTGTGCACGTGTCCCTTTTTTCCCTGCCCTGGGTCCAAACTACACAAGCTCGTTCTGTTTGCACATTCTCGGAGCCAAGAGCAGGACTTTAGCATCAGCCAGAGAGGCCCATGTGCTTCTACACACACCACAGCAGCAGCTGATGGATCATCCCAGTCCCAGTACTTCTGGATTAGTTCATTCATATGCACATACTCACTGCAGGTGACTCTTCTTCCAGCTTACAGTGTGGAACACGGTGGACATCACGAATAAGCCAGAGAGACCGCAGCCGTACATCCATGCTGTGATGCTCTCCCATTGGTCATCAGACAGGAAGTACAACAACAAACTGCCCAGGACACTGGGGATGATCCAGAGCTTACAAAATAAACCATAATAAAAATTTTAAAAGATTCTAAGGATTTTAAAATGTGCTTGTTTTGATTAATAAGTCCTGATATATTAGTGGTTATACTAAGCCAGTGCTTTCAGTAACCTTAAAGTTTAAAATGGCTGTTACACTGACACCAAAATTAGAAGTGTTATTTAATAAATAGCTAAATTACTGTTTCATCAACTTTAGAATGTGTTGTTTAAATGACCACTTTAGTGGCAACATAATGATTTGTTTACTCCTAAGCTGTTTTACAAATGGCATTAACCCAACAAAACATTTCTAGCAGCACTCTTAACGTGTGCTATCACCCACGTCTGTAGGCCATCCCCAACACTGAGCCTCAAAAGGGTCTGACACCTGCAAAGCAGAGATGCACATCTCTCCTGCACAGAGCCCCAGGCGGGGAGCTTTTTCCTGCCTGTGTATAGATAAACGAGGTCAGGGAGGATTAGCTGTGTGGTGGATGGATGCCAGATGTGCAGTAAGTGTTGAGAGGGGGAGGTTGTCCCCAGCAGCACTCAGCCAAAAGGGCAGAAACATGCCCATAAAAGCAACCCATGCTCCTCTAGCAACATATCAAAGGCAAGAGAAGAAGCTGGTTTGATCTAAGAGGAAATCACATACAAATCCTCAGATGTATTTCATGAATGCTGCTTTTGATCATAAGCAGTGGATCTCTGTCACATGTCTATAAAGTTCTGTATATGGTCATTCTGCATTTGTGTTCTTGCATTCGGTATTCTGATAGTTGTATATACTGATTGTTCTGTGTATTGATAATTCTGTATACTGATCATTCTATATATTGATCATTCTGTATTCTGGTTATTCTGTATCCTGATCTCTACAGTATGGGTGGCCCTTTGCACATGTATCACTATGAGCCCTGTGACAGATGAGAACTCCTCTCTGTGTTCGGACCAACCTGCCCTCCACAAGTCAATGAATATCTGCAGACCAACCTACGTGCAAACTTAGACTTAGACTTAGACTTGGGCCATCACAGGCCTCTCTCTCTACTCACGCCATGGGTTGCACAGTTTGCAGCATGTTCGTATTCTGTTGGCTGATATCGTTTGCTAGATGGGACACGATTGTTCATAAATCTGAAACAACAAAGAACAAATTGTATTTGTATCATTTTAGAAGGTTTTGTGGTTGTTTTTCATACTTTTATATGTAATTTTATATTTTTATTTATTTTTATTTATTCGTTTATTTGACAGGGACAGTGTACATTAATTAACATAACTGTAAAAGTACCAGAATTAGCCTAAAGGCTATTTTTCATCCGTAGTCCCTGGACAGATCAAAAAATAGTCTACCTAAAAACCAACAATATTCATGTTTAATTCATCTCATCTCAATCAATCGTCAGTGAACGCAGACATTTTCTACAGTTAAATAAGAAGGTTATTTCCAGTGCTGTGATCTTTACGGACTGTATTCCCTCACATTCCAGTATTCGAACATCACAGATCTTGTCTGTAATCCAGCCGTGCCGTTTCGATGCCAAACTAAACGAGAGACCTGTGGCAAATGCTTTTGAAGCCACGTGTACTGTTTATAATGGTGAAGATTACATGCAGCTTAGGGAAGACAAAGGAGCCTAACAGACAGTACCCATCAGTGATCAGTGCAGGAAGAGTTGAGCTAATCACACACACATGGCAGTTCTGAGACGCTGGACTTACATTCACTGCATATACACAGGGGAAAAGGCAGAGCTGTAGTAGGTGCAGTAATGTAGGTGCAGTATGACCTACAGTTAAAATGTACACTTTTCCTATATCTTATCATTTACTCAAAATCAAGCTACATTTGACTGCACAGAAGCAGTAAAGTGAATTGTAATGGTTTCTCCAAGATGCCAATCCAGGCCATTATTCTAAAACAGGTCACGTTTTAGAAATGTTTCCTGTGCTTCTTGGTTGCCTAGCGTTTGTAACAAACGGTACTAGATCTAATCCTGTCCAGAACCTTTCATGCCCATCAAACTGAGCTGCTTACATATGAAGCATTGATGTCATGGTCACCATGCCAACCACCAGTTTGAGGATTTTCTTTGTATTTTTCTTTTTTTGCCAGAACATTATGATTTAAAAGGAGTTCAATCCAGATGAGGTTTACAAAAATCATATTTCAGGAATCTCAGGAAG
This sequence comes from Brachyhypopomus gauderio, assembly GCF_052324685.1. Classification (NCBI taxonomy): domain Eukaryota; kingdom Metazoa; phylum Chordata; class Actinopteri; order Gymnotiformes; family Hypopomidae; genus Brachyhypopomus; species Brachyhypopomus gauderio. The sequence goes on along the minus strand of NC_135216.1, from coordinate 16,452,083 downwards.
AGACATTTTTAAAGAAAACCTGGATCATACACTGAATTTCTAAAGAGAGAAGATCTAACTTAATAATGTGCTCTCTGTTGCAATATAATTTACAGTATAATTCCTGTTTTTCTTTTCAGTGTTGCCTAAGTGTTGTGTGAAGTGTATATTGCTAATTTAATCCTTTAAACTGAATTAATCTGTTTAATATATGCTAGTGTATATGATTTTAATGTTACTATGCAATCTGACACATGACAAGAAACATACAGCACAGAAAAGCACTCAGAGGACCTCTCACTGAATACACATCCATTCCTTACATCAATTTTTAACATTAACCTTGAGAAATGAATCGTGTTAAAGAGTGTGTATGATTACACCAGCATGAAGAATGTCAGATTCTGTTGTCTCAGTGTCAGTATGGCACACATGAGCATAGAGCATAACCACCAGTGGACCCTGCCGCTACAAGTGTACAACTACCAGGACATTTACGCTTCTCTGTGTCTCCACAGATGATTAAAGGGGGTCTGTAGTCACAGGAGAAGCTTCCTGTCAATAACAGTCCGGCCTTAACATGTGAACCACTCCCCATGCAGTTGATAGGAAATATGAGAATCTCAAAACAATATTTAGACTTAAATATCATTGACAGCGTAACACATACGCCCTGTCTGAGCAGGCCCCGCCCACGGCTCTCTTAGACCCCGCCCACGCTCTTCTCCTGACCAACCAGCAGCGTACGTAGAACCCCGTGTGCTGAGGTGAGCGATGGGCGCGGTCTGTACGGGCTCTTTAGCAGCGCTACGCCACAGGTGAGCAGCTCAAAATGTTCACGGTGCAGTAGCAAATGAGTGATGTGGCCTACATACCTTTGCAATAAATATACATGTGTGCCGTGACAGTTTAATCATGAGTGGCATCATTGTTCAGATTTCATGGGGCCCTAAACATATAGTAAGACTTAAACACAGCCTTCAAACAACCATGTGTGTGGACACCTGGAAAGACCCGTCAGAGTAGCGCAGGGAATAAAGGTAAACCTTGAGTAATCTGAAATCTTACGTTTTTCAACTAAAAATCCAGCGTTGTGGCAAAAAGAAGGCATGTGAATGCATGGGGCAGCATATAAAGGCGTATGAATCATTATTTTTGTCTCAACAACAATCTAATCCCACTGACGGATGAACAAGGAAAGTCGCCAGACAACATCCTCCACGCAGAGACAGGCTCGCAAGCTAAACTCCACTAAACCCCAGTCGTGTGTTTCTCCTATCCTCTGTAGTGAATTAGAAATTATTTTTATAATTCGTGAAATCATGGAAACTTACTATATGTCATGCACAACATATTAACAGTATTATACATATCATGTACATTTGTAATACTAACACGACACTCCATACATAAAATTGTCTCCGGTCTGTTTAGATTATCTGCTTTAAAAAAAATAAATTTGGCCCTTCGATTTTTGTGACTTTTTATATTTTTACTTAAATGTGGTAAGGCTTTCCGCTATATGAAATAGAGCACCGGCATGAACAATCATCAACAAGTCAATTCAGCATCACGGATTTTGTAGTAGCCAATCAAAAGAAGAAGAAGAAGTTTAGCACATTGAATGTAATTTACCTTCCATAGTTCGTCTTTCTAAAATCCATATACTGTACACATTTCAACATGTTCTCTAGAACCTCCTCCTGGTAGGACACTCATCAAAAAGTTCGACTTCGACTCCGGGCGTTTCAGTGTATCAACGCGTAGACTATAAGGCTGCCACATATGAATTTCTTCTGTCCAAAAGCAGATAGAAGAAGGCTACCTGAAAGAGAAGTGCTCCACTTGGTGACCCCTCTCTGAACATGTTTGATAACTGCATTAAACACCCTCCCCGCGCGACTGCTTCCCTCATGTAAACAGTGAAGACCTCCGAGCAAACATGAACTCCATCCGGACACAGCTTCACAAATATCGTCAAGTTCACGTGAAATATTTCCCAAAACGTTACATTTTCAGTGTTATTATCTGCATTCCTTTTAGGTAAACACGGTAAACTACAGTTCTCTTAAGATTGTAAATTCTGGAGCCTATATATGGCATTAATGATCAAATATGTAACGTTTGTCAAACTTGCTTTACATATTTGTTCCATGAAAACCTTTTAAGCACTGGTCGTTTGTATACCTTGATAATTATCCATATATCTTTTACTAAAGCAATAATCGGTGTATGAAAATGTACGATACGTGTATGTAAAAACTGTTAGAAGCCCACAAGCCCTCTGCTGGCAAAAGTCAATCATCAGGCAACTTTTTATGGAAGGCATTTTAGCTTTTAATGCTACTTTTCACTTTCATTTGCCATTTATTGTAAGTATATATATTGTATATATATATATATATATATATATATATATATATATATATATATATATATATATATATATATATATATATATATATATATATGTGTGTGTGTGTGTGTGTGTGTGTGTGTGTGTGTGTGTGTGTAACCTTTTCTGGTTATGCACAAAGCTACAAATCTACTGGTTCTGTAGTGTGAATTGTGTGTAAATGCTGGTTGTCCTTTTGAGCTGGATCCTGTGTGACACATTGGTCTTACTGTAGGTCATATTGTAAACACAGAATACAAGAGATTAATACTGTTCAGCAAGACCTTTGCAGCAAGAAAGGGCATTTTGAACTTTTGGATTAAGGTTGTCATTCCATTAAATGAATAAAAATATATATAATCATGGCACAGCCTCATCAGTGAATATGACGTTGCCTCTATTTCACTGAGAGTGCACAACCAGGTTTCCTGTAACATTGTCATTCATTTAGATGCTTTTTTAATTTTTTGATTAATCCTTTCTGTGTTCTGGAGGGCAGTGGTGGAGCCAAAGTGGGGGGCAGGGGTGGCAATTGCCACCCCCAACAGAGCCCTTGCCACCCCTAGTGCCACCCCACTGGAAATGGTCATTTTAAGAGAAAATATGTGTTTCCTTTCATTCATCATTTGTATATTGACCCCTCTGATAAAGCCTTGGTGACCCTTTGGCCACCCCTTGAAAAGAAGTCTAGCTCCACCACTGCTGGAGGGAGGTGATTGCTGGCAATGGTGATAATGCCCAATTTTGTTTTCTTTTTAATTAACTAACTATTTTATTATGTCATGTGTGAGCTGTTTTGTTCTGTGCAATGTATGGAAAATATACAGTAAAAATTATTCATAAAAACTGTACAAAGGAGTCAGAAGCAGTGTTGTTCATACAAATGTAAAATTATAATTATAATAAAATTCTAATTAAAATGTGCACAGTTAAAATGTGGGAGACAGGATAAAGGTTGCTTTTGTGACGATGCATATAGCTAATCATTAAAACTGCTCCAGCACTTCTTTACATTTAAGATGTTGGGATATTGTGAAGTTTGTGCTTGACCCCAAAGCCTGATTAGCAAGATCATCAACATCTTCTGAGGTGTAATCCCACTTGCTTTTGCTAGTTCACTGTCATCAGTTAACCAATGTGATTTTAGTCCCATTTTATAATAATAAAGACTAATTCTGAGCACAAGAGAAGACTATAATTTTTACCATGGTCCGCTTAAAATAGTTTAGCCCCATGTCATTATTAGGCTGTTAGATTATCATTTTCAACCTATTATTTCCTAATTCGTGATCCATGCTGTCATGATCCAGTTGCATCATTAAAAAAGTAATACGCATCTCAATTGCAGTGAACAACACTCCTGCTGAAACCAACTATATTACAGGACACTAACATGACTTTTAATGCCTTTCTCTTTAAATTCTACCGACCTCGTGCAGGCTCTACGGACCGCGCATGCGCACAAGAGAGCGCAACACCGAGGGAGAAAAACAACAACATTCACTGGAAGAGGGCGCAGTGTATCTAGCTATGCCTTTGTACAGTGACTAGGGCTTTGAGCGGACTCTCAAACCCCTTCTCGCGTGTACGGCTATTCCAGTTCATAATTAAAAAGTAGATGGTGTCGAGCTCATGAACTTGGCCAGTCAGAGCGGAGAGGCCGGCTGCAGCCAGCTCCTCTTCGCCAACTTTAATCAGGATAACACGTAAGAAGCAGCAGAGGGGATGGCGGCCTTCTTTTGGGGCATTATAACAACAGCTGGGCTTTTAGCAAGCTACATTTAATCAGCGTTGTTGTTTTGTTTGCGAATTCTGTATTTTACCTAAACTACAAAACGTCTCTATACAGTGTGGTAAAAATGTAATTCAGTGTTCCCTTGGTAATACTAGCTTGCTTATTAGATAACCGAGTAGCAAGCTAAGCTAATTAGCTAAAGAAAAAGTTGGCAGTACCTTTATTAACATGCTGCCTAGCACGTTAGCGTCCATTAGCGCCTCATCCAAAAACAAAGGCCAATTTCGTTAGCCGGCATGACATGTAGCGTTTAATGCTAAAATATAGTTAGGAAGTGTTATTTATCTGAGGTGTCATTCCAGCATCTTAGCCCGCGGGATCGAGCTAATGAGCTAGCAGGCTCGTGCATGCTAGCACACTAGCAAACTTTACTTAGTTACGGGCCCACGCGCTGCTGCGCGAGCTGTTGCTAATAGCATAGCTAAACACTAGCTAGCTAAATCACAGATATTTGAAAGCTCGAATACTGTGGAAGTTTCAGTTCGACGTCAAATTAATGCTTCACGAACCGATGGCGATTAACGCTGCCCGCGATACGAATGCGTGCAATAAAGGAAAGCTCGGCCAAGTCGGGAGTACGTGGCTAGCGCAGCTGGTGGTTGGTCCGCCGGGTGCGGGGAACAGGCTAGTCACGGTGGATTATCTGACCGTCGTCTGGATTCACACAATTCAAACTTGTCGCAAACGCACTCGTTAAAACACAACTAGGCCGAGTTTTATTTTCCAGTCACCTTCCTTCCGCCCTTTAAAAAAAATCCAGACGTCATTGTGTTAAAGTTTAAAGATTTTGTAACGTTACCGCCTCTGGTGCGTGAATATAAAAGGGGTTTATGGACGGGTTCAGATAAGAGAAACGTGTAAATGATATTGGTTTCAAGCTTGGGATTTCTCTCCAACTAGGTCCTTAGCAGTTGGCACGAAATCTGGTTACAAGTTTTTCTCTTTGTCATCGGTTGACAAATTGGAGCAGATTTATGAATGCAGTAAGTATTTCACTTAGTATCTTTTGAAAGACTAGGTTGCAATTCAAACGCACACCCTAGTTATATAGTAGGATTGTTACAAAAGCTGTTTCCCCCAACATTTTGATGGTCCTGACAGGTTTTAGTTCTCTTTTTGTGATATTTGGCTTTTGCATGTTGATTAGTTTGGCTGTAAAGTAATCTTTGATTTATTCCCCATATATTTCCTTTTTCCCCAAATTACTGGTTACATTGGAGTTTTTTGTGCATCGTCATTGCCTTTGTATGTTGTTTACCAAAATGTGTGTGTGTGTGTGTTGTTTTCCATAGCGGACACGGAGGACGTGTGCATTGTGGAGAGGCTCTTTTCCAGTAGTCTTGTCTCTATTGTTAGCCTTAAGGCACCTCGGAAGCTGAAAGTGTGTCACTTCAAAAAAGGAACTGAGATCTGTAACTACAGCTACTCGAACACAATACTGGCGGTAAAACTGAACAGACAGGTAAATACACACACGCCATAACCGCGCACATGCTGCTTTAATTGAACCAGCAGCTTTCGTGTAGGTAAATAGTCTAAGCTCACCTGTATGATGTAATCATTCTAACCTTTTTATTATAGTGGAGCCCAGAGAGTTTTTATTATAATTGGTAAATTTGTATACATTGAATGGGGTTTAATAAAACGCCAGTGGCTGTCTAATAAACTATTTGGAGCATCAGACTAAATTCCAGTTATCCAGAAATGTAGCTCAATGGCTTTTTTTTTCTTCCAGAGATTAATAGTATGTCTGGAAGAATCACTTTATATCCATAACATCAGGGATATGAAAGTACTACATACCATTAGAGAGACTCCCCCGAATCCTTCAGGTGTGTGGAAACTTATTGTAAAGTTGCTCAGTTGAGTTTCTGTCCAGCAGATGGTGCTGTAGCTTTGGACGTAGGACTCAAACATTTATGCTAATGGCAACAACAGGCCATTTCCTAGCCAGACAGTAAGATATATGTACTTGCTCATGTCTGGTATTTTACACATATGTACATTTTAATATAGGGACCATTTTTCTGCAGCAATTCATTTCTGAACTGATGGGCAAAAACTTTATTGGGCACCTTTTAAATACTGTATTTCCTGTGTGTTCTCATTTACACAGACACTAGGTTCTTCTTTCATGATTTGTTGAACTTCACATTTCATTTCGATACTCTCACTATGGGAACTGTAACCTGCTGAAAAAAATATTACAGACTTAAATGTATGTGAAATGGGTAATCCTGTTTGTCAAACGTTTGACATTCTTGTTGTCTAAACAATATTGTCATCCATTTTTAGGATTGTGTGCACTTTCAATCAGCAATGACAACTGCTATTTGGCATATCCAGGAAGTGCAACCATTGGGGAAGTGCAAGTGTTTGACACAGTTAACCTGGTATGTTTTTAAGTATTTACATATAATTATGCTAATCACCACATGATAATTATGGCCAGTACGATGCACGGTACTGATGACGTTCCTCCTCTCTAGAGGGCTGCTAACATGATCCCAGCCCATGACAGCCCACTGGCGGCGCTGGCTTTTGACGCAAGTGGTACAAAGCTGGCCACAGCCTCAGAGAAGGTATATCTCCTTCATGAGCGGACCCTGTGTATCAGAGGGACTAGCTGTTTTTGTATTTATCATTTAAACCTCTGTGTTTATACGTATTTACTTTTTCATGGTCCTTTTGTAGGGCACCGTCATCCGTGTGTTCTCCATTCCAGAGGGTCAGAAGCTCTTTGAGTTCAGGAGGGGAGTAAAGAGGTATTTAATGCCAACAAGTCAGCTTAGCCTGAGCATCACGAGGAATTAGGCTTGTAGAGTTTGAGATGTAAATAATGAAAGTTAATTTGAAATCAAAGTAAGACACAATTTTTCTCTATTCTGCCTAGATGTGTGAACATCTGCTCCCTGGCCTTCAGTATGGAGGGGCTCTATCTGTCTGCCTCCAGTAACACAGAGACAGTTCATATCTTTAAACTGGAGACTCCCAGAGAAAAGTAAGCATTCCATCTGCCACTGAGAGAAACTGCTCGCATAGTTATATTAGAAATGTTTTTAAAATCTTATCTTTTTTTCCTCTCCGATTAAAGATCTTCACTCTCAAATACAAATAACAATCCAAAGTTTAATAAGCAAAGAAACATTTGTTTTTTGGCTCTGTACAACATTGTTCCATGACAGACCACAAGAGGAGCCGACTACTTGGACAGGCTATTTTGGGAAAGTGCTGATGGCCTCCACCACATATCTACCTGCGCAGGTGTCAGAGATGTTCACACAGGGAAGGGCCTTCGCCACAGTCAGACTGCCATTTTCAGGACACAAGAACATCTGTGCTCTCGCTGTGTGAGATTTCTTTTCCAATGTTTTTTTTCTTGGTGCTTTATATCTCTTGGGTTTGGGCCCATAGAATATTTTGAACATGCATTTCTGGCCTTTGTCCTCAGAATTCAGAAGATCCCCCGTCTCTTGGTTGCTGCAGCTGACGGCTACCTTTACCTGTACAACCTGGACCCCCAGGAGGGGGGGGAGTGTACCCTAATGAAGCAGCACAGGCACGTGTGTCCTGCACAGGGCCTGTCATAGTGGCATTGCTCTGCACAGTTGCTTTTATGTGGATGTGAAGGGTACACGTGGTTTGCTCCGAGTTCAGCTGTTTTTATAGGATAGTGTGACCTTTCTGTAAGCATTCAGAGCTGCAGTTGGCCACCGTACACTGAGCACAAAAGAAACAGATACATAAAACCACTTTTTGTTCTCTGTGTGGAATCATTGTGGATGCTTTTCTTAGCGTTAGCCTTTTGGTGGTGGTGAAATGAAGAATGACCTCTTGCTTACAGGTTGGATGGAAGTGCTGAACCTGCGAATGAAATTCTAGAACAGACTGCCCATGACCGCCCACTTGTGGCCCAGACCTACAGTGCCGCTGTTGCCAAAGGTAGGATCTCTTCTTTCAAGCCTGTGACCTCCAGTCAGAAGCCCCGCCTCACTCGGCCTTAAACAGCTGAATATTACGGTACTACTTTCAGGTTACTCGGAGGATCAAGGGGCGGTGGGTGGAGCTGGGGTGGAGGATGACCTAAACGCCTTGCATCTGGATGAGGAAAACGAACAGCCCCCCCTAATCCTAGAGACAGACTGAGACCCCACCACTGGGCGAGAAATGGATGACGGGAGTGACATTTCAGAGGGGGTGTGTTTCCTCCTCCTCTGGTGCTGCTATGAACATGTGACCTGGTGGGGAAGGGATTAAAAGAGGGCATTTTTAAATCAAGCCTAGCTGTAGCCTCATTCTGTCTGTTACGTATAGATGTTTCTCCTCTTTCCTATTCTTGTGGCTTTTTAAAATCTGGTGAATTTTGATGCCCAGTTGCATCTTTAATATAATACTAAGACAAGAAATCAAGCTACAGTTGTCACGTTTCATAGCTTTGCATGTATATGTGCCAACTATAGGAGTGATAGAAAACATGTGCTCTCATGTTGATGGTTCAGATGTGTTTGGTGAACATTCTCCTCTTGAGCCTTGACAAATGCTTAATGTGTGTGTGTGTGTTTGTTTTTGATTATATTTCCCCCTTTTAACATTGGATTGGAAGATTTCTAGCTGTGCCCCCTACACCGCAACATACTGTGCAGTATTTTTCCATTTTGTTGGAATTGTGGGGTTTCTTCTGTTCCACCTGCATCAGTGGCAGTTAGAGCACAGTGAATCATGTCCTCATTAGAAACTGTTTGATGCCTCTATGTTGCTTTGCTGATTACAGAAGTTTCAAGATGACCACAGTAAGTAACCAGTATTTACAGACTTCTTAAAGGCTCATCTTTTGTTTTACTCTGAATTACTCAAAAACACTTTATTTGTAGACCAATACCAACACCCTAATGGACCATGTGGTTATCCAGTTTGGCACAGACATTGCAGGGCTTGGCCTGGCCCCAGTGTTTTCCCTTGCTTTGAGAAAACTGAAATAATTTTAAGAAATTACAAAACATCAGTCTTATCATTTGAAATGATGAATTGGTGTTCTGAATTGGTCAAAGTGGTTCTAAATCATTACAAAAGTGTAATAAAACAGGCTTGAACATCCAGGCATTGTCTGGTTTTCAGCTTAATAAATGAATTGTTTAATTCATGCTCCCTCTCCCAGAGGTACTGTGAATATCTGTCTTTGAATCTTCAAAAGACTGGTTCATATAGACCGTTTTACCTACTTATTCGAGGTGACCTATCTTGACTTCGCAATTGTTGAAAGTTACAAAGATTTCCCCTTGCACAAAAATACTGGGGACTGAAGCTTGTTAAAGAATGTAGTGCAGTCAGTATCCGGACAGATGTGGAAAAAGTTTCAGACTGGATTATGTGAGTCTGTGTTTGTGGCATGACCAGTGGACTGTCCTCAATTAAACACATACAGCCGACGCCTAGGTCACGTGATCGAGCAGCTGAGGTAAATCGGGTCAAATGTGCTTTGTAGTCTCAACAATTTTGAAATTCTCCTGAGAAATAAGCAGGAGACCAGATCACATAAATGTGACTACCAAATGGTTTCATTTCTGTAATCATAGCCAGTGTCCAGGAAGCACAAAGTGCAAACAAAGTGACACGTGACTATACAGGATAATTTGAAGAAGTTCCTCGCTGTTCAAATGGCTGAATGATCAAAGCTTTTCGGAGGCTTGAAATCTTGACAAAAGTTCTATGCATGATTGTGTCTCGAGTACGACCTGACAGTACACCAATTGAAATAACATTGATTTTCATTAGCCAATGAGCTCTTGACAACCCCAAGCCACTATACATTTTTTATGATTTTTTTGTATAAAATGTGAATTGTTCCATATAAAGATTAAATAAAATCTCCAACTGAAAATATTACCAGTGTGTTTTATATATATTCAGACTACTTAAACATTTAATCCCATATACACATTTATTAAAATCTTGTTCAAACTTTCCCCATTCAAAATGGGAGCAAACTAAACAATCTATGACCAGCATGTTGGAATTCTGTGAATGTACAACAGTATGAAAATTCATCCAAATCGTGTTTCCTTGATTTACTGAGAATAAATGCTTAATATTAGAAAACCACTGATTAACATCCATATAATGATTCAAAATATGTTGCTCTGTATTTTAATTAAAATAAGCAAGCGGTTGACATGGTTATCTTCTGAAGGACATGCATCTTGTTTTAGACAATCTTCAGATCCTTCATAGCAGATTCAAGAGTCTGCAAAGAGGGGGGAAACTTTTTAAAATAATCTTGGTGGATTACAAAACAGTAGGTGTGTGTTAGCAGTGACCATCAAGACCAAATGCACTATGATGAAGGACGCTGACGTGTCTCACCTTCACATCCCAGATGGTCATGCCTCCATCCATTCCTGTGGTGCTGAACTTGGTACACTTGGCCTTCCCACCCTCCAGCACTGAGATTTGGCTATCGGAGGCAAACCGGTACATTGAGGACCATAAACTCTACGTTTCAATAAATGTCCACATAGATAGGGCAAGCCAGCAGCTACCTGATACTGTTCTTGTGCAGGGACTCCAGCACTGCTTCTTTGGAGTCTGAGGTGGCCTTCTTGTCCAGGTTCTGGAAGCGTTCCCTGGCCGTCATGCCCTTCTGGGCACTTTGCTTGGGCACGTCCAGCTTCCCTCCGAACGCCAACGCTCCTTTCCCCGCGTCGAACACAAACAGGACTGGGTAGCAGTCATGGCCCTGAGACACGTGCGGTTATTAGGTGACACGCTTGACTTTACCTGCCCAGGTAAACAACGAGGTGTGCAGGTCGCGCGGACTTACCGCTGCCACTAAGCTGTTTTCAGTGATGAACGTCACGCAGAGCAAGGGAAGCGTTTCTGAAGTCAGACTGGCAAGTCTGCCGTGACACAAACAGCTTTTGGTAAACAATCTAGTCCAGTGGCTGCTATGAAGCAAATCTGTTGTTTGAAGGTGATGCATCGATGCTTCTAAATCTTCAAACATTTATGAACAACAGAGTCTTCCAGGAAATACACACATTAGTCACCCATGTGGTGCAACACATTACTTACACGGCGGTCTTGCCTCCTTCGGCCACAGCCACGGTGCTGTCATGGCTGGCCCAGGCCACACGGTTGCCACTGTTTGAGAAGCACACCCCATGGACCCAGCCCGCGGTGCCGGTGGACTCAAACATCACCTCCCCGAAAGGCATCTTAGAGCCCCAGGGAGTAGGAGCTGGCTTCTCCTCCACTTCTTTAATGTATGCCGAGAAAATCCTGCAAGGAGCTGAGGTTTAACTGCAATGTCTCAAGAGTTTTGACAGAAGTTCACAAACTATGCCAAAGGTCAAGGTGAAGAGTTAGTGTGATGTAACTTGATGTGTGAAGCTAATTATGATGGCTGAACCTGACGTGTCTAAGCACAACTCAGCCACACCCTGGGCCTCCCCACCTGTCACTTATGTGTCTCGTGTTCTGTAGCGGTGGGGGGGGGGGGGGGGGGGGGCGAGATGCATTTATAGACTTCTGTAGGGGCACACGACCCTGGCGTTTCATGCCCATTTATGGAGTATTGGCAGGCCGTTAGCTCATGCTAATTAGGAAGAGTTGACAGGAACTTTCAATTTATTGAGACAATGGCATTCATTATTATTCACCATTATATGCAGATCACATCATCAATATGACGCTGATTTTTAGGACCTTCTCAAGAACAAGAAGGTATTGATGAATGAAGCCCATTCCCTTCTAAGAGCAGGTATGTGGAAGGCACAGACAATGATCTCCAGCCGTGAAGAGTCAATAAATCATAGGGGATTTGTATGTCATATATGATTCTACAGTTACTGGTCACATAATTATTAATCAGCAGTGGTCAAGTACTGCATACTGCTAACTGGGTGAGCCTATCTTCACATCGTGGGGAATCATTTCCAACCTTCCACTGATCTTGTGTTGACTCTAAGCAACTTCATTTGTTAAGACATGTACAGTATATGTGCTTCATGCCAACCTGCATTTGAAATCGCAGGACCCAGCAGCCAGTAGGACATTGTTGGGGTGCCAGTCCAGACAGAGGATGGTGGAGCGGATCGGCTTCTTGATGTGCTTACAGACCCACCTGGAGGAGCACATGGTAAGTTCAGTTACTTTTAAGTATAAAAGTAACTGTACCACATCACGTGGGACTGAGAAGAAAATGACATATTTCACGGAAAAAAGGTGTTTCATGACAAAGGTGTGAGGAAATCTCCACATGTCTCTGAGCCTTAGGCCTACTCATCAGGTTTTCAAACATTTTAGTTACAATTATCCAGTTAAAACCTATGAATGATTTCAATAACGTTGACTGTGGGATGAACAGCAGGACAGGTATAGAACAGCAGGACAGAAGGTCAACAGGAGGAGTTTATGATTTAGATATTTTTAAAAATCCCAAAAAAAAAAACAAAACAAACTCATGCATGCACAGAAAACTAGGTAACTCACACTAGGTAACTCACACTAGGTAACTCAGCTCACCAGTCGTTCTCCTGCTCGAAGTAGCAGACCGAAATGAGGCGGGAGCCACTGCCCACTGCGAACTTGTTCTCTTTGGGTGACCACTTCACACAGCGGGCGGCCCGGTTGATCCTGAGAATGACCAAAGTGGGCTTCCAGACATTCCCCTTCAGGGTCCAGACGTACGCGTTGCGGTCGGTACCACAGGTGACGATGCGGTTGCTCTCTGGTGCCCAGTCAATGCCTGGCAGATGGAGGAAGAGGCAGGATGAGACCAGGCACGGCGTTCAGCTCCGACCACTCGGTGGAGCGTGGTGTAGGTGGGGGGAGCACTACTCACCGGTCACCTGCCCGTTGTGTTCCTTCAGCACATGGGTTTTGGTCCAGCTGTTTCCCTCCTTTTTGTAGATAAGGACATCATGGTTGTTGGGACACAAGGCAATTTCTAATGAAAGCAAGAATGCAAAGTGACTGGAATACAAATGGGAGTGTTCCTATGGGAGTATGCTTACATGACCATCCGAAAACTCATAACACACAAGCTGTTAAAGACACAGTCAGGAATTTTGGAATTACGGTGTGGCAATCCCAGCAGTTTTTGTTCAGCACACAAAGAATGACCTGTGAGGACCAGACATGGCATAAAGATCTGGATTATTTCAATCTACAAGTTTGCCTCACAGTGGAAAGAGGATTTGGAAAATTGCCTAGCTGCAATTTTTTAAAATTTGTAGGAGTGTAACATACATTTGATCTAATCAATATCTTTGATGAATTCAACATTGTCCTATTTTCATATGTAGAAATAGCTCCTACACTGGCCATGAAGCCCCAGAGCTAAGTAGCTAAAAAGCTACATAAAAAGTGATAACCAAGAATATATGAAAATTCACACAAGTCAGCAGAGCTTCTACAGTCTGCCACATGTGGACTATCATTTCTGGTCGGCATAGTAGAGGTAAGATGCTGAGTGCCTCTGCAAGCATGCAGAAGTCTCAGGCGGTACCCAGACCCTGTGGCCTGGTTAAGACATCAGCACAGAGCACCATTCATGGTAAAACAGGATGTGTGGGGGGGGGGGAATTAGTCATTACTGCCTCTCTCATCAGCGTGGCAAAAAAAATGAGCTGGGCGGCGACAGTGAAAGATACATCGCCGCCATATTCACCGTTTCCCCTCATCTCTGCTCTGGTAATACAAAGGGGCAACTGTTCCGTGCCCGATCGCTTTTTTCCCCCTTTCATGGCAGCCTCCACCCTCTTATACAAGCTGCTTAATTCCTGCCTGGTTATGGTGTCTATGAAAACACAGGCAAGAGGAGAATAACACACCCACCCAAGGTCATTGCTGTGCAAACAAAAGGCTGTGGACTGTGGTTCTGAGCAGAAACTCAGCAGAGAGACGCGTTAAAGCAACAGCTGACTCTCAGGGCTGGAGCAGGCTTCTCTGAGGGCGCTGTACGTGTTTTGGTGCTGCTGGGAAACGCATAACCAGCAGCTTTTGTGGAACTGAAATATTGTGTTACATGATTTACATGAGAGTGCTCTGATGAAAACTTGTGTAATTGTTTTAACCCCCTTGCCATCCCCTATAAACTGAACCATAATTCATAGGCAGTGAAGAACCTCGCAAAAAAAATCTTTTCTTTCTTTCAACTTTAAAATGAGAAAACCTCTACCATTTTTTATGCTGTGGTAAAAAGCAAAGTGTAATGTTTATCTGCTTGGAGTATCTACATTACATATTCCTTTAAACCAGTATTAATGTTCAAGAGCAAGTATGAAAAGCCAGTATAGTAGATGAGAGTTGAGCAGCCTCGGTCTGCTGAGGCCACAGGAAATGCCTGGGTGTACCTGATCTGAGACCAAAAGTCTCATACAGAACTGCTCGTACAGAACAGTTGTACCTGAACGTACTGCATGTAACTACATGGCTATAGTGGGGTTAACAGTCTTGTGTGAACCTGGGTGGTTAGTCTTCTGTAACCACCCAGGTTCAGTGGCCAAAAGGACGACATTCACTTTACAGCGGAAGAGGAGAAGAAGTGAAGAGGAGAAGAGGTGAAGAGGAGAAGAGGTGAGCTTACGAGTGTGGTCCTTATTCCAGGCATGGCAGCTGATGGGCTCGAGGAGGAAGCTGTGATAAGCCATAGTGTCTCTGCAAATCACACACGCCACAGGAATTGCAATTACTTCAGGCTTGTAAAATGAGCTGAAGGTTTGTAATGAGCTGTCAAGTAAAAAACACCACCACTCATTCAGTTCCGCTATACAGAGCAGTGGCCCTAAAAGGAGAAGTTTGAGAGGGCTCTGAAGTTCCTCATGCAGCTATTGTAATAGACTTGCAAATAAACTAAATAAATCTAGTTCAAATGCAATTTTCCCCTAAAACTCCCTACATAGCCTGTATAGTGATGAAATACCTCGTTCTCGCACTTTCTGCAGCAAAATTAAAACCAGATCATAAAGGAATGTGGTATGAGGTCAAAACCTGGTGACAACTGCATACGAAAAACACAAAACACCTTTTGTCTTTAGCGTTTCTACTTCAAGGTCGCTTAGAGTCCAAGTTTGTTTCACGAGTGACACTAAATCTAACTGTCAAAACACTTCTACTAATCTGCTATTATAAGAACTTAAAAACATTTCAGTAATAGACATTTTTGTTGACATTCTTATGCAAAAGTATAACATGTCAGTACTAGTTAGTAGTTTTTCCAAACACTAGCACTTAGATAACTGAATATGCCCTGCAGACCAAAACGTCTCCAGCTCAGAAATGCAAAAACATCTGTTATTCCACTTACCCTGAAAAAAGCTTCAACAAAAGGTCCCAGAGTTGTAGCTAGCAAGGAAGATGGGAAACAGAAGCCTGTGTTCGTGGACTCTGAGCAGTCAACACAAACGCTGGCTTGGCTCTCAATGAAGTGAACTATTTCCTTAGACCTTTTATATGTATTAAAAAAAAAAGTGTTCTTTCCCCTTCCTGTTTGAGACACATAACCACTTCCTTGTGTGGGTGGCTGTCTGCTAGCAGGGACGGCCTCATTTTCAAATAGCTTAAACATCCTGCTCAGAGGTCTGCACAGCATACTGTTCTCTTGTGATCTTTCAGTTCTGTTTAGAGCCCAACAACACAGTGAATGGTCACATAAGCAATTCTACTTGGATCAACTTCTCATTGGTAAATATTTGCTATTAACCAGACACGCCAAGGACAGAAAAATATTCCAAGTATTTAAGAGAGACGCATTATCCATGCTGAAACATTTGGTGATGGGTGTTTCTTAGTATTCTATAACAGTAGCCACTGCCACCTACCCACGCATTAATCACACAAAATGAGACTACATTGCAAAATGGTGTGTAGTATACTTCATTTATTTCTAGCAGACCATTTACATAAAATTCTTCGTTTAATTTAACTCCTCTCTAGTTTCCATAGAGAACCAGAGGACCATGATCAAATGTCACGCTGCTGGAGAACCAGCTTTGGCATAGATTTAAAAAAAGAAACCCCCTCCAAAGAAAAAAAAAAAAGAAAAACAGGAAAACATAGCCCAAAAGAAACAAAAAGACTAAACCCTTTTTCCATTAGTGTTCTTCCTCATTTTTAAGAGTGTCACACATCAGCTCACACCATTGCTCAGTGCTTAATTTCAGTTAAAAACTTTCAGAAGTGTTATCAGAAATCATTTTGTTAGTCTTCAAGCCCCACTGCCCATGTTCTTTTACATGATCCGCAGGCCTTGGATAGAGGACTCTAAAGTCTGGGGAGACAAACAGCAGAAAAAAGGTCAGAGCAGTTTTCGTCCAGAAACTACCATCATCAAGCAAATCAACTCTAAAACAAACAAATCTATAAACACTCCTCAAGAGAAGAAGCACAAACCTTGAAGTCCCATATGGTCATAGCGCCATCAATTCCTGTAGTGCAGAATTTGCGACAATCTCTTTTGTCTCCTTCATATATAGACACTTGGCTACAGAATGGAGGAAAAGGGAATCAGAAAAATGCCCAACACAGAACACTAAACATGATAAACTCGAATTAGAAAAATGCCCAACACAGAACACTAAACATGATAAACTCTACATCATTACAACTTCTCAGCCCATTACTAGCACGTTGCCTCAGTTTAGCCCTCCGTTCTGTTCACCGTCTGGCTTCCCAGACGACACCTGTAGTCTGTTAAAATGCCAGACGCCATATGGGAGGCGTTGGCGGGTGAGAGTGTGAGACCTACGTGATGCTGTTCTGGTGCAGGGTCTCCAGAGTGCTATTGCGGTCCTCGGTGGTGGCTCTCTTATCCATGTTACGGAAGCGCTCCATGGCGGAGATGTTGCGCTGGATGCTCTGCTTCGGAATGTCCAACTTGGATATGAAAGTCAAGGTTCCACCGTCGTTAAAGCTGAACAGCATTGGGCAACAATCGTGACCCTTCAGAGGAAAAAGCAGTGCTGTTAGACTGAGTGCTGAAACACGGCGACCCCACTGTGGCCAAACCTAGGCCTACACTGGACAGTGTGGTCAGTCCTTACCGCTGCCACAATGTTGTTCTCAGAAACAAAGGTCACACTAAGAAGGGCAAGGAACTCTGTTTTCAGTTGGCTTGGCCTGCGTGACAAAAGAAACAGGCATGTTAAATTGTGTGCCCTTATGACAAACACGACACATTAAAATACACAACGCTGTCGTGCAGGATTCTCACGTTGAACTTTTGGTGGGGTCCACGACAGTCACAGTGCTGTCATGGCTGACCCAGGCCAGCCTGTTCCCACTGGCTGAGAAACAGACACTGTGGACCCAGCCTCCGCTGCCTGCCCCGCCAAACTCTGCCATCACCTGGCCAAATGGCATCTTGGAGCCCCATGGAGTTGGAGCTGGCTTCTCATCCACCTCCTTGATGTACGCAGAGAACACCCTTCAACCAAGATGGACAGACAGGCGTCAGAGACACGCATACATATCTACAAATATGACAAGTTACAGCCTGTGTCATAGGTTTCATTTTAACCCAACACGCTACACGAGTAATGTGAGCACCCCTGTGGTGATCTGTGCTCATGTCGGAACATGAATTAAGATGCACTATAAAATCTTGCATCTACACTATAATTTTTAACTCTGTGTGGATGACGATACTTGAGTAATATCAACCTGGAACCTGGTTCTACATGTAATCGCCATGACCCAGTTAAACCAGCAAGTCCGTCCCCGTGCTGGCACAAATCGGCAGCCTGTTCCAGTGCACCTGACTCATCAAGAGCGTCTGGTACATGCAGTTACCCCCCAGCACCCCAGACGTTTGATTAATCTATCCATTTTCATAACCCAGCATTAAGTCTTCCTCTGCCTGCGAGAGAGACAGTGGTAGCTGTCTCTTATGTAACGGTACTTAAGATTACATGAAGCAACTTCCTGGTGAAAAACATGAGGGTATCTTACCTGCACTTGAAGTCACATGACCCAGCTGCCAGAAGGACATTGTTTGGGTGCCAGTCGAGACTGAGAACAGTGGAGCGGATCGGCTTCTTGATGTGCTTGCTCACCCACCTGTAATAGAAGAACGCATGGAGACGCTCTTCTACTGCAAACTGAAGGTGCTCAAAGTGTCGGTATACAGAACACACTACTGCCTTAGACTTACCAGTCATTTTCAGACTCAAAGTAGCACACAGATATCAGACGAGCTCCGCTGCCCACTGCAAACTTGTTCTCCAGCGGAGACCACTTCACAAACGTGGCAGCGCGGTTGATCCTGAGGATGACGAGGGTGGGCTTCCACACACCATCCTTCTGGCTCCACACATAGGCATTACGATCGGCTCCGCAGGTTACAATGCGATCGCTTTTGGGAGCCCAGTCAATGCCTGAAAATATTTGTGCAATTATTACGATCAGACATTAAACGTATTGCAAGCTTTACATTATCTGAAAAGCTTAACTAAGACACATGCCCAAATATGGAGGCATGATGGGAATTATATGGGGAGTTACCCGTGATGTGTCCATTGTGTTCTTTTAATTCATGGGCTTTCACCCACTGGTTTCCACTTTTTTTGTATATATGGACCTCGTGATTGTTTGGACTGATAGCAATTTCTGAGTGAAAAATATAAACATATCTCAGAAAGAAAACCTCATCACTCTACAATCTGTTAAAAGTCCTTAACATGTGAAAAGAACGAACAAATTTGGCTACTTACGAGTCCTGTCCCGGTTCCATGCATGGCACGTAATGGGCTCCAAGAGAAACTGGTGGAGTGACATTGTCTTCAATTATTTTGCAAGTCTGCATAAAAACACATAGCAGTGTTAGCAGAATGAAAGTCATAGACTGCAAACTAGCTATGTTGGCTAGCTACCTCACTTATTCAACCACCTTCAATTCGAGTTTAGTGCTCGAATTACAAAAAATGAACCAATACGACCAAATTAAAAACACGACAATTAGCTAGCTAGTGAGTTAGCTAGATGGATAACCAAGTCATCGTTGGTCCACATCGCTCCCCACAATACTAACGAGCCAGGATAGAAGGCGCATTGTCACAAATATTGAGAAACCTCTACAACTGAAACCGAGCAAGGTTCATATATGGGAGTGTATCTGCCCCAGTGAGCTAACATTTCTCACTTAACCGGCAAAACAAGAACTTCAGTCAATGGTCACTTCTAGGGTTCAGGGCGTGGATCATTATCGGCTTCTGATGGTGTAGCTAGCGTTAGCCACCTAGCTAAGCCGCTGCTAGCAGTGTCAGTTAGCCAGGCGGCAACCCGCAGCGCTAGTCGGCGCTCCCAGGCTAGCTAACAATTAGCTAGCGTTAGCCCAGAAGCTAACTCGGCTA
Source organism: Brachyhypopomus gauderio (assembly GCF_052324685.1). Taxonomy (NCBI): domain Eukaryota; kingdom Metazoa; phylum Chordata; class Actinopteri; order Gymnotiformes; family Hypopomidae; genus Brachyhypopomus; species Brachyhypopomus gauderio. Next base: position 16,432,567 of record NC_135216.1, on the reverse strand, counting down.
AACAGCCAATTAAAAAAACCGATCCTGAGCTAAATATAAGCAGAAACTCGACTATACATACCGGTTTAAATTAATTTACAAAAACCACACCAACAGCTTAATTCGAGGCTGAAAGCAAATAAGTTGCCGAGGCTACTCAGACGTCGTTGTGAGGAAGGCCTCGGTGGCTGCCCACCAGTCCCGACGCGCCGGCGTTTCCCGCTTCCCGCTGTCAACGGCTCGCGTGACACAGACCGTTAGCGGCGTCGAAGGCCTGCGTTGTTCGTCAGTAATTCGGGGGGGAAATACCTGGTTAGTTGTTCTTGAGAAATGTTCACAAATTCTTCGCTACTGACTCGCCTTTTTTTGACGGACTTGAATTCGCGGACTCTGGACAGTCGACACGAATTCACTCCGACTGACTGCTAGCTAGCTAGCTTCCTAATTTTGGGCTGTCAAGGAATCCAGGAAATGGCAACGACTACGCGTAGACGCAGCTCATCGCGCATGCGTACGCACTGTGGGCGTACCTTCCCCAAGGAGTACTGAGAGAATCGAAGCTCTCTCTCTCTCTCTCTCTCTCTCTCTCTCTCTCTCTCTCTCTCATACCAAGTTGTACTCAACTGAAAGATGTTTCTCCTTTAAATTGTTCAGTATTCTATCAAATTGATGACACTTGATCATAGCCTCTTAAAACAAATTTTTAAGAGGCTATGTAAGCACACTAGTCCTACAGTGAACGATTTTCAGATGAAAGATACATGCTGTAAAGAAGGAAATTTGAATGTTGATGTTTCTTTCATTACGCAGACAGTAGGAAATATTACCATAAGCACTATTTAACAGTTAAAACATTATTTTCTAAGATTATTCATAGTCCTGATAAAATTATAACAAGGATTTTTGCTTGTACACATACACATTTGAAGACAGACATCCATAAGGCACCATTCTTGAATAACTACATCAAATTTAATACTTCCATGAACATTTTTAATGCTGCAAACAGACTGAAATGTGAGGTCCAGACAGGAAATGACAAACACAGGTGTGCTCTCCATCGTTGATATGAGAGTGCAGCTTCCACCAGTCTTTTCCCATTACTGAAGAGCACTTCTACACAGCTTTAGGCAACCAGATGAAACACATTTAACACAAACTTTAGCTAACATTCCATAACACACTAGACCAATGGAACAACATTAAAATAAACATAAGACTAACTACTTAAGACATTTTCAGGTTAATATTAAGACTTTCGAGTTATCCAATTCCACTGGCTGTGTAGAAACTTTTCAGGTTGGGAATGGTTCTGTTGAATGTTTGTCACACTAAGAAAGACAAGCATAGGATGAATGTCAAACTGGTATAGAGTTTGCATGAAAACCAAAGCACACTATTGTTTTGAAAGGAAATTAAATCAGGCTGCTTTCTGAGACAAATCCAAACAGGTAAAAATAAATAAGTAAAAGCAAAAACTAAACTAGCATATGTACCGACCTCCTGCATGACTTGAAACTTAGTCTTCAGAAGAACCCTTCAATGTTTTAGTGACTTGCATGATCTCGACGTTAGTAAAGCCCTTGGTGACCGAAGCCCAGTTCCTTGTGTGGAGCTTGTTCCAAGCCATCTCTGCCATGCCTGCTCTGCTCTGCATCATCCAGTTCATGCACTGTTTTTCTGTACTTGGACAGGGTCAAATTGGCTTGCTCCTCTTACAAGGCAACGCGGCCACTTCTTGTTAGGAATGCTCAATGCAGGTGTGATGCCTCAGCTAAAGTATGTTACACAGGTGCACTCACAGCTTCCTCTGTCGTTTGTAGGACTTCTTGTAGCTTTTCCACGAGCTCCTGCATGCGAGAGGTTTGGAGAGGGTTGCATGGATTAGATATTAGTGTCTTAAAGTGATAAGAAGAGATAATAAGAGAGAGAAAGAAGGAGAGACAGCTAGGGGGAACGAGAGAGGGGGCCTTGCTGGGGACCCACTCTGGATTCCAGTTTTTGGATGGTACCTTTGCCAGCCTTCAGTGTGAGCTCCTCAGCCTCTTCCACTTTGAGCTGCAGGTCTTTGATCATGAGCTCATTGTTCTTCTTGATCTTCTCCAGATGTAAGCAGTGGTTTTGCTCCTGATGAAACTCTTCTGCCATGCGACTCGCCTGGGAAAGAGATGAAGAGACCCACTAGAACCTCTTCATCTGGCTCAGGCGTGTGTGAATTGCCTTGGACATGTTTGCGGGGATGAGTGAGCACTAACATCTGTGGCCGGCTTCTTGGCTCTCTCATCAGCAGCGCAGAACTCACTGATCAGTCCCTCATTCCCATTGGACAGTCGAATCAGGTCTGCTTCCATTTTACGCTTGGAAGTAATTAAGGCATTCAGAGAACATGCATTCAGTTGAAATGTATGCAAAACTTTAATGTAATTAAATGTATTATGTAAATCGAATTATTAAATGATAAAATGTTATGGAATGTAATTATTAAATACAGCAGTGCACATTTACAGTAATAATTGTTGTTGTTGTTATTGTTACTGTGTACCTGCACGTTGAGCTCATTGTGGCTCATGGAGGTCCACCAGATCCTGCTCGAGGAGCTTCCTGGAGCACTCGGAGGCCTCTCACTGGGCACCTCCTCCATCTCCGTCTGCAACAGGCAGAGACGCCGCTCCTGCAGGCTGTACTGCTCCCTCAGCTCCTCGTGATGTCAAGCATCTTCATCCATCTGCATCTGCATGACCTGAGAGAGAGAGAGAGAGAGAGAGAGAGAGAGAGAGAGAGAGAACAGTATTCTGGCCAAATACTCTCTATTCTTTATAACGCATTATACAATGGGTTCTGTCTATTTTGTCTTTGATCAAGTTAACTTATTATAATCTTATTACTGAATGATGAGTTGTAGGAATGTTATTTGCTAGTCGGCATGGTTAAGACCTCATCAAGAGCTGACCCTGGGGTTCGGCAGTACTTGCTTTGATCTGCTGTTTTTAGCCTCTTGAGGGTCTTGACCAGCTCACTGTTGTTCTTGTTTGCGTGATCCAGCTGGATCTCCATCTCATTCAGGTCAGACTCTATTTTCTTCTTCAGTCTCAAAGCCTCGGCACAACCTTTAGCCTCTGCCTCCAGGCTAGCCTGCAGTGACTCCATTCCACGCTGGTAGTTATTCCTGTATAGAACCAAGCAGGTCAAGAGGTCAATCTTCGTTCATTTTTCCAGAATATAGGAGTGCTATCTTCTACATATAATAAATGTTCTCACTGTGTGATTTCAAACTCTTCCTCTTTTTCATGAATTTTGCAATGTCGGCCTTCACCTGCACTAGCTCCAGCTGTACCTGGACCACCTTACCCTATTCAACCTTTGTACAAACAGAGAAGGGAGTGGTTGTAGTTATACACAGCTGGGTAGAGGCATTAAACATAGGTTTTCTGATCTCAGAGCCATGTTAAAGAGAATTGCAGCCAATGGCGTTAGATTAGGGGTGCGATTCCACCGATGTACCTCCAGAGAAGCTCCAGCCTCCTCCAGGGCCAAATGCAGCTCATCTCTCTCGACCTCGAGCTTCTTCTTAGCTTTCTGCAGTTCATGAACACTCTTCCCACCCTCACCCAACTGCCCCATGAGATCTCGGATCTCATCTAGACATTAAAGCAATGGACATGTTCAATCACAATGCGGAGTAATATTTTACATTTTTAAATATTATTTTAACATTAATATTAATACATATATTTTGTAATGTTTATGTTGAATGAGTAAAGCTAGTACAATTAACAGGATTGCTTCCATATTACCATGATCGCTTCCATTTGATCACAATTGTTTTCATAATGCTCAGTGACTTCCATAATGCTATCTGGCCTCTACTTTCCTTGTTTTTTTTTATTCTTTTAAGGTTTGATTAAAATATTAATTGAAGGGTTATGTGCACTTGACTGATACATGATTGAGTCTTATTAGCATGTGCTTATACCAGAGAGGGTCTTGTTGTCTTTCTTGACAGTTTCCAGGTGGTCAAGCGATTCCTCATAGGCTGTCTTGAGTTTGTACACCTCCGTCATGTAGGAACCACGTTCCTTCTGGGAGTTCTCCAGCTCCACCTGTAGCTCCTCACATTTTTGGCTCCACTCTGCAATCATCTTGTCAAACGTGCTTCTTGTCAAGTGTGGCCGCAGCAGCGTTGGACTACAAAGGAGAGTAAAATTTTCTCAGTTCATCTCTCGGAGCAAAAATAAGACAACTGAAGTAGAATTGCCAACACATCCGAACAGCAGCATGAGTGTGAATGAGTAGTGAGTCTGAAATTGCTTCTCACCTTCTCCAGGTCAATGGTCAGATCCTCCACTTCACCCTGAAGCTTTTTGCTTTACCTTCTCCAGACTAGCGGCACGAGCCTGTGCTGCTTCTGCAACTTCCTCAGCCTCCTGGAGGTGGATGGTCAGCTTACACCTGTGGAAAAAAGCTTTAAATCCGCCACCTTGGATGTTCTACCAGAATTAATGGTCTTTCTGCACTATGTTGCACTCTATGAGATGAGTGCGAGAAGTGGTGAGATGATGTGTTATCTAGGTTGTATCTCCTGTTTTGTCCTGCTAACTTGGTCTCCTCCAGCTCTTCGGTTTTGTGAATAGCGTCAGTCTTGTACTTGGTTCTCCAGGTGGTCACCTGAGAGTTGAGCTTGGAGATGAGGCGCTGCATTTCGGACTTGCTCTCCTGCTCCTCATCCAGCTGCTCCTTAAGCAGGTCAAGATCGTGACGAGTGTTTGCCAAACCCACGACAGCTGCACAAACATTTTCTAATCTCCCACCTAGTCATGTTTCCACATCTTGATTTTGAAGTTAATAAAAGCTGGTTACTCTGCTCAAAGGGATGATACTGACCCTTGACTCTTCATCCACCTGTCTCTTCAGCTCATCATTCTGGGTGGTCAGTGAAGCCTTAATCCATGTAATCTGGTTAAGTTTACCTTGGGCTTCTCCCACTTCACAGCTCAGATCACTATTCTCAACTGAGGGAAGATCACAGAGATTTTTTTTCATTTGATTGATTCATAGCATGAATAATACTAGCAATATTGGCCACGGATTTTGATGGCAGAGGCGGTCTTTGCATAGAGGCGTGGCTAGGCAACTGCCTTGGGCCCCTCCCACTGCAGCCCACTGTATGGGCCCCCTGATTAGCTGACTTATTTCTCGCATATTAATATTGATGGGCCCCATAGCAAAATTCGCCTTGAGCCCCCAAATTTCTAAGTCCGCCACTGTTTGATGGCATTAAGCTCTGTCTGGGACCTCTCCATCTCTGCCAGTTTGGAATTTGCCTCTGCCAAGCTGTCCTCTAATTTACATATGTGGACGTCTGCATTCAGCTGAATGTTCAAAAGAAGCAATCAAACTCTTCAATCAAATAACATTTTTTTACCCCAGTAACTGACTCATTCTTTTTGTTTGATCCTAAAAGAATGATCACGTGTAACTGCACATGTAACATTTGGTGGGTAACCTTCCTTCACCTTCGCTTTCTGGACTGACTCCACAGTAGCGTTCAGGTCATCAATCTCAGCCTTCATGACTTGCTTGTCCTTCTCAAGCTTGATGCGAACCCTCTGGAGGTTCTCCACCTGTTCGGCCTGCTCGGCCATGGTGTTGGCGTGCTTCTTCCTCAGGGCCGAGGCCATGGCTTCAGCCTGCAGTGCCGCCTCATCCAGCTCCCTGCGCAGCTTCAGAAGCTCAGCCTCACGCCTCTTATTCTGCTCGACCTGCATGGTAACACCTGTTTGCACTAGTTCATGGGGTATTTAATTACATTTTTTTTATAGCTATGAAATCCAAAAAAGTGCTTTTCTTGATATTTTGTCGCTGGACACCTTCAAGTGAACAGGAAATCGGTATGTCATTGTAAATGTGAAGCAAGTCATAATGCATAATGCATAATGCATCAGTTGTGTTGACTTGCCTGTGCAAAAGTGGCACCCCCTGCTTCTTCTAGTCTGTCTCCAAGTTCCTCCAGATCCCGAAACAGATCTGCTCGTTCCTTCTGAACCTTAGAACAGAAGGCATGGTCAAACTAATAACTACGAAACGGACTGTGGAGAACTGCACTCATGTGGGGCAACAAAAGTCATATACCTTGGCTCTTATTGGCCTCTCCGCCTCCAGTTCCTCCTCGAACTCCTCGATGCGGGCCTGGGGGAAAGAAAAAATTGTCAGTGGAATTGCAAGGAAACAGAGGTCATTTGTTTTTCTGGTGTAACAGATTATGTTACAAAGACGAGCCTGCAGAAACACAGGCAAAGGCAAAAAACCAAACCTGAAAAACAAAACCAAAAGATAAACCTGATGTTCTTTCAACTTTCTCTGCAGAGTGGAGCTGAGAGACTGCTCATCCCCCAGTTTTGCATTTATATGATTAATTTCCATGTCACTCCCAAAATGTACAGTACATTGTATAAAACGTGTGTTTTATATTATTAGTGATGGCAAAGCTTACATTCTGAGGAGTGTGAAGATTGTTCTGTGCATACTTTTTGACCACCTCCTCCAGATTGATTTTAGCTCTCTCCATCTCATTGAGATGACCAGTCATCATCTTTAGGTCACCCTCCGCTTTACGTCGTGATTTTTCCACCTCTCCTCTGATTCTCTTTTCCTGTTCCCAGTTGTCTTCCAACTAAAGAAACAGGATCCCCATTGTTGCACAAAGCATGAGACAATTATTTCCATCTTGGTTTCCTGAGTCCTGAAACTCACCTCATGTACTTGAGTGGTGAGCTTACTGGTGCTTTTGGTGAGGGAGTTGACTTTATCCTCTTCTGCTTGAAGATCATCCAGAGTTTTCCGTGTATAGAAATGTGTGTCTTTATTTGTCAGTATGGCAGCCAACGTGGAATAAGGTTAACCAGAATGCATTGCATCTAGGCCTCACCTGTTGCAGTTCCTCAAGAGCCTTTTTGTCCTTTTTCAGCTTTGCGATGATATCATCCCTTTGACCGAGGTCTATTGTCAGGCCCCGTACTTTAATGTCCTCTTTGATTGCCATACTTTAATTCTCTTTGATTGCCCTTTATATCTGTATTACACCCTCCACATATGTTGCCTGGAATTTAGAAAACACATCAGGGCCTTCACCTGTTTTTCCTTCTCTGACTTTGGCACAGTTGCCTCCAGATCCACCAGGTCTCTCTTCGGTTCCATCAGCTCTCCCTCCTGCGTGTGGTTCTGACTGCTTAACGTGGCAGCGGCACCCTCTTCCTCCTCCTCCTCTCCTTCATGTCCTCCATCTGCTCCTCCATGTTCACTTTTTGTTTCATGAGCTGGTTGCAGCGCTCCTCAGCATCTGATATAGTGTCTTGTTCCTGTAGATTAAGAAAAAAAAAACCATCAGCAATGACAATGTTCACTAATAGTTTTTGTTGGTACTGGCTCTTCACACACATGGTGATACTCTTGGACTCACAGCTGCTAGTGCTAAGGCCAAGTCACTCTTTTCTTTGGAAAGAGTCACTAGCTTTTCGTCAAGCTCTTTGATCTTCTGGGTCATTTCGACTGTCTTCTCTCGCAACTCTTCCTCCTTGGCCTTCAAAACCTCCTCGTGGCGAGCCACGTGAAGCAAAGGTTTAACCTTCAAAGGAAAGATAGTTGAAGAAGGGTGAGAAGAGAAGAACAAAAACTGAAAAGGCTTCTGGAAGAAGAGGAAACACAATACGTGTGGTGCAGCATTTTGTATTTCAAAGTGGCAAACAGCTCTAAAGCAGAGAGAGGGCTTCTTAGCTGACCTTCTGTCCAGCATCTTCTTAAACTCAACCCTCATGAGCATTCCCCTCAAACAGCCCTGCAGCATGGTCATGATCTTGGCTAGTCTCTCATCACGCATGTCCTCCAGCTTGGCCAGGACTCCGGCGTGGAAGAACACCTGCAGTGTGAAGTCACAGGCTATGACACTCTACAGTCAGATATCCATACCTGTCACTTATTATGGTCATACCTTTGTGTGTCCAGTATTATACTCCATGTTATCCAACCCTGTCAAGCCTAAAATCAATGCCTTTTTGTTGTTCACAAATCCCTTTGGGATGACATTTGGATTCAGGATGTAATATCTGTGAACACTAATGACAGTGTAGGTGTATACAGAACACTGAACTGTCTTAAATGTCAGCAGTTACTGTTGCGTCAACACTGTATGAGAAAGGAATACCTCTGCTTAAACTCAGGGTACTGCAGTCTGTTAGGAAAGCCTTTTCTGCAAATTCGGATTCCCTCCAACCCACCATTACAGGCCAGCTGGTGCAGAATAAAATTTGCATTGCAGACACCTGGCCAAAACACAATAACTTACGTAAGCATTCTAAAACAAATCAGTATGCTTTCATGTGTGCACAAATGGGGAATTAAATTAGGTTTTCATAATACTTTTAAAAATAACTCACCTATCCTTAAATGAACCCTACAGTAATATACTGTATGTCTCAATTTGACACAGTGGCATGGAATTTCCCATCATTACCAGAAACATTTGCAAACACTTTGCTTCATACTCACCAGATTGCTTGAGTTCGTTGGGGACAATGCAGCGTACAAAATGGGGTGGCGTGTTTCGCAGGGTGCTCATCAGTTTGTTCAGCTACTCCTGTTGGGCACGAAAGAACCGAGTGGCATAAAGAAAAAGTTCTGCTTTACAATCATTAAAAAAGAGGCTCTGGCACCCTTTAGAAAGTTGACACGGTCTAGAAAGAGGAGCCCCTTTACTGTTGGTCCCCTCCTCTTCTTTGAAGAGCTGAGCTAGGAGGGACATGGTGGGTTTCTGGTAGAGGACGACCACGGTCTCCTTCAGTGGCTCCTTGTTCTACTCCAGGCAGCTTGCAATGTTGTATCTGACCTGGATTTTTGGATTTGATGAACCGCAATTAATAAAACCTCAAACTGAGTAGCAAGGACAAAACAATGCAAAAAAAAAAAAAGACTCAAAGTGCCGGCATAGTGAATCAGCTCAAAGTGAACCTGTGGGCCTGTTTTAGCACCTTTTGGTTTGAGGAAGTTAGCAGATTTTCCCAAATGATTTTCAAACAGGGCCGCTTTGAAAGTGGCATCTGTGGCCTTGGGGAACAGATATTTCTCCTCAAGGATTGAGTAAATATCCATGGGCTGAAATGCAGAAGAAAATAGGGTCATATGTAATCTGCTGCTAATTTTGGCAGAGGATGCATTGAAATGTGAAAGTCAACAAAAGTTTTTTTTAACCTTCTCCAGCAACTCAATACAAGCCTGCAGGTCGAGGCCGAAATCAATAAAAACTCAGTCTATGCCCTCTTTCCAGAACGAACATGTGGTGGTTGAATAACTGTTTTTCATTTGTGAAGTTGATGCACAGCTGCTCAAAGCTATTAAACTGTGAACAAAAGCACCAGAAGATGGGATTCCTGGACAAGCTCATCAAAAATGAAATTAACAATAAAATTGAATATCAGACAAATACACACAATATTAACTATTACCTCAAAGATTTCAAAGCCGGCAATATCGAGAACACCAATGAAAAACTTGTGCTGCATCTTTGTGTCCAGAGTTTTGTTAATCCTGTGCACCATCCACTTAAACATTTCACCAGCCTTCACTGGTTTGTGAGAGCAATTTACAGGTTGATGTGTGCTCATCCTCCGTCGTGTCAACATCAGCCTGTTTCTCACTTGGTTTTTGCTTGAATTTCATATTACCAAAGTGCATTATGCCCCTTGTTAGTTTGTAGATGCAAATTTTCTCCTTAGGAGTAAAACACAGCACGTCAAAGGCCATCTGTGAATGTAAGATGAACAAAACCAGTCACATCATGTCTTTTAATACTGAGGAATCTAACTCTGGCGTGTTGCTAGTGATTGTGGAACTTTTGGCTTACGTCAGTCAGTAAAAGCTCTTCAGCATCGTCCATGTTGTCTACCACTGTGACTCCTTGGGAGATCCAAACACAGTGTTTGGGGTCCGGAGTTAAAAGGAGTGCCTCTGAAAACAAAAAAAGAAAAAAGGTCAGTGTCAGTGTCCTATACTGAATTCTGGCCATGAACAATATGACAATGACCCATTTTTAATGTGCTGACACTGAATATGAAACTAGAATTTTAAGATTAGGAAGCAGGACGCCTGCTTTAATTAATGATACAAAGAATCAAAGATTTTTCAAATAAACAAGTTATATAATTATTATATTATTATATAATATATATTATTCTAATTTTCAAATTATTTATATTAACCTGAACTATAGGGACTATGTATAAAAAAGGTGTGATGCATATTTAGTTAAGTCAGTATAGATAAATGCTGGTAAAATAAAACTGATTTGTTGTGAACTTTAACCTCACAGTCACTGTTTCAAGTGTGCTGTAGTGTTGAAAACCAAGAACTGTGCCACTGTTCGGTTACTTACAGTCTGCACAGTGTCCTAAATGTGTCATACATACCCAGCAGTTCTGGTTTTCTGCCTGACAGAAGTTGGTAAGAGATGTGATAGCTGTGTTCTGCTGCCTGCTGGGAGATCACGCGGGTCTTCTGCAGGAGGTCTGCAGGCACCATATTGCTTTGTTATGAAAGATGAATGACAACATGATGTGTAGAGCCCCATGCAGCCAATCACAGCTCTCGATGTCAGCTCCCCCCAGCTTAGCTGTTGGTCCAAATGGATGCGGATAAATTTCTCCTGAAATAATAACAAAGATATTATTTAGGAATAACAATGGTACAAGAAATATTTTATTGCAAAAGTAAAGACAAGGTTTTTGAAAGATTCATCACAAATCGAGAAGAATTGTTATTTCTGGTGGTTTTGGCATTGCCAGATGCTTCCAGCACAGGGTTAGCCTGGATAATTTGGTCCTCCAGGGAGCCCTGTGAAAGCACATATTCCCATCAGCGGTGAGTTCTGTGATCATTCATGTGTCCTCAGCATGAAACTCAACAGAGAGGAAACTGCACAGGCTGTGCTAATAGGCTTTGGCAACCAGAAGATCACCTTGCAGTCTGGGGATGGTTTCCCTCCTGTGGCACCCATGTTCGCAAAGTACTGAATGACCTTTGTTTTCAGCCTTGCCAGCACCAGATTCTCCACTAGGAAAGGTACAGGATATATATATATATATATATATATATATATATATATATATATATATATATATATATATATATATATATATATATAAACTCTGCTTTATTTTTGATATAGTATATGGATGTGATATAGTATATAGATATTCTCAAAGAATGAAAGTACTATATCACATCCAAAAATACAGCAGAATTTTAAAATTAGAGAAAAAAACTGAGTTAGAGAGTAAAAATGGTCAGTATAGAACTTAGCAGTATCTATGGCAACAGAGTTTGGCATGAACGGCGCATATATGAAAATCATTTCCATTTCTGTGTTCTTCCAGTGAATACTTACGTGATCAGCATTGACTGGTTTTCATGCTCTAAATAAAGAACGTAAGAAAGGCTGTATAAATTAATCAGGCTTTGCACTGTATTTCTAGAAGCATGCTATTAAAATATGTTCCATCTATCGTGTGCCACTGTAAGAGGCTGGTCATACCCATCACCATGTCATGCATTGTCAGAGATGGAGAAGAGATGGGGGGGGGGCTTCATTGCGCTTTTGCCCCATAAATCGGAAGCCACTTGTATGGGTTGACAGTCACACAGAAGAGTCTGCAGTAGGTCTGGAGGATCCAGCAGATGACATTACATGCACATTACGTGAACTTTCATTTCATTTGCAACGTTTGTTCAGTAGGTGATATTAGAGTGTATTTGGACTCACGTAAATTCTCATATGGACGTAGTGTGTATGAAGGTTGGCCAGGACACTGTCCTGGTTCAAGAAGGTCAGGTCGGCCATGTCGCTGGCCTGGTAGAACTTGGGAGGTTCATCTGCTGCATTTCCTCCTTCTTCATACTGACGGTCTGTTTCAATACATTAAATATGTTCATTTGACAAACTACAAATAGCCTGACGGAATTTAACAGTGTGATATAATTCAACGAATAATAATAATAGATAATATTGAATGTATTCGATTTCTGACTGTCTTCACAGTGACTTTGTCACCGTCCTCAGACTGAACGTGTCCCACAATGTAGCCCTCTTTCTGGTCCCGTACCCAGCAGGACCTCTTGATGTCATAGCACTTGTTAAAGGCCTCCAGCTTCTCCTTCTCAGACAGGACCAGGAAGGGCATCTACATCGTCCCCGCATTCGCCCCGTACACACCCGGCACGGTGGCTCAGCTCCACTACACCCACGGCGGTCGCTCACTGAGGGGTTTCCACCCAAGCAGTTGCTTCAGGGAACCCAAGGAGTTTGGCAAATTGCTAAACTTTTATTTATTACATTTTTTTGGACAACAGGCAATGTAAAATTCAGTGGTGAAGGTTATACGTCCACTTACAGGACAGTGAGGAAGAATTTGCAGATGAAGGTACCTGTGGTGTTGGGAGGAGCTTTTGTATATGAGTGGTGGCTATCTCGATTTGGTCATAACCATTAAGAAAGTCATTAGCCATGGACACAAACTGGTTTGTCTAGGGAAAATTCTTTGATTGCTTTGAGCATGGGAATTCATAGCCTGTCCTTTTAAGGTATACAAAAAACAAATGCTTTCCTTGTGGAGACTTGTGGTACAAAAAAAGACAAAGATTTTATTAAAAGTGAAATGGACAGTTTTAACATGTCCATTTTGTTTATACTATTAAATGTCATTGACAGTTTATCTTTATCATGAACAGTTTATCTTTTGTATTGTGACTTGGATGTAAAATTGGAAATGATTTTATCTTGTTTGTATTTGTAAATTAGTGTTGAATATATGAATGATTGTGTGTCACAGAAAAAAAGTTTTTTTCATTATTCATTATTTTAAAAAATCTTTTCATTATTCATTATTAATCTGTGTCCTATTTAACTTATTCTCAGACAACTGAACTAGCTACCAATGACTTTCAGAATTTACCCTAGAAGATACCCTTAATGACCACCAAATACCTTCACTGACTCATTGAATCTCACCGTATGGCCTCACTGTACCTCGCTGAATCAAGTACAACCCCCCCCAGATAACAAGTCATATCCATTAGCCAACTACAGTAAAGTGAAGTCAATTCTGGAACTCCTTGCCTATTGACCTCAGGGCCTCTTGATTATAGGTACATTTGAAAGAGAGCTAAAAACCTAACTGTTTAGATTAAAGGAGGGTAAAGACCTATCTGTTTAGATTACAGACAGGTAATAGTTGAGTTAATTGAATCTTTATTTAACCATTAATTTTGACTTCTGAACTTTTAATTTGTTTAATTATTATTACTTTAAATATTTTTGCTTTGTGTTGTTCTTTTCTTTATAATTTATAATTTTTATTCATATTAAAATTAGATATAGCTTGTGGTCAATAATTCCATATAAACATGTGCTTATAAATTTAAATAATACATAAAATAATAACATGTACTTGTAAATGTAGATGAAACGAATCATTGCATAAATATTTGTCCTGGAAGTCTTGCTTCCCCAGCTTGTAATGTCAGTGTGTTTCCTTAATCCTGGACACTCCAATGAAATGCTGCTAAATGCTCTACTGTAAGTAAGTGCGGACACAAGTGTCGAACCTTAAGTGCTATCCTGAATCTGTGAACACACACGCCATTCTCCCTGGTTACGATGGAGATGTTCTCGACAAGTACATGTAGTTCTTAAGCACCCAGGTTTGGCAGACATTGGTGGTGAGGTTATATTTGACTTTTTAATATGACTATAACAGTGGAGGCCTTAGCTTTGCTGGGACAGAGCCCAGGATCATTTTACAGCCACCATTTGCCAAGTGCTGAGCAAGTTGAATATACAAGGCAAACGATTAGAGACAGCCACTGATGGAGACGATGCCTCAGTATATCATTAATGGATTATCACCAGGGAACAGTCCTCTTACTAGAATTTTCCATGTATGATTATTCGATTCTTTTTAGTCTGCAGCCTAATAGCAACAAGGATTATAAGAAGCTGGTATCCCTGGACACTTTATTTGCACATACAGCATTGGTCAGACACTCTTCCTCAACTTTAATCATCAGCATGACAGTCCATTGTGCTCCCTGGGAACCAAACTTCTGGGTAGTGACAGCAGCTTGTCTTACCTGCCCAGGTGAGCTGCAGGAGGGCCGTCTGATGCTGTCTTATTATTTCATATACTTATCTCATAGGTGCAGTTTATGGATGTTACATAGTTAGCCATGCAGCTATTTTGATCAGTTTGCCAGATAGCTCCATTCCCTTCCAAATTTAGCTTACATACACCAGACAATTGTGGACTGTGGGTATTGTGGGACTGTGGGAACATTTTTAAGACAGCAGAGACTCTGGCATAGTAGCTAGTGTTGGTCATTAAAGCCACGATAGTGATGGTAGAGCTTGCCGCACTCCTCCAGGTGAACTTCAGTAACATGTCGGCTGTCAGACTGGCTGCAGTCTCTACCTGCAGAGAGATAGCACAAAGTGCACTTACATGGCATCTGACTCCAATACAGTGGTTGGTGTATGTGTGATGTGTACCTTTTTGCTATAAACTGCTTGTTGTTGTCATTACTTTATTCTTCTTCCTGTGTTTGTCTCCATATGACTAGAGTATGCTGACTCTTGTGCATGTTAACCTGAAATGAAGATTTGAGGTCAAAACAGATATTTTCTGATAACAAAATGAAAGCTGCTTTCATCATGGTGTAATTTTTCAATGTCCAAGACATTTCTCCTTCATGTTAAGAGGGAGATGGTCCGGTAGAGGAGGGTTGGCAGGAAGTGACAGTGAGTGTGATGCAAAACAACATCAGGCACATTTTTGCAGTTACACAGGAAAACTCAAACTGTTACTGTTGAAACAAAGTTCTTGTTCTTAGAATAAAATGTCAGTCTAGGATGAAGAAGATGGTGTTTGTTTTCAGCACGGCCTGCCCAAGCCTCCTCTAACCTGCTCATTCAGCACTCGGTCTTTCCCCTGATCTTCGGGCAGTACACCGTGTCACCAAAAGAAGGTTTCACAAGAACTTATGATAACCGGTAGCTGTTGAGTGATCTCCAACCTGCTCCCAACCGGCTTTCCTTATGTTCCCTCAGACCTTCTCACACCCTCAGACCCTATTGTCCACTCCCACTTCCCACTGCTGGGAATACATTAGAGCTCCTCCGACTACAGAGAAGTCTCTCTCTGGTCTCTTCGGCTATGGTCTGGGCTCACCAAGAGGCAACACACCCTAACTATTGCACTATTGACAATCACTTCCACTTCTTCAGCACAAGGAAAAGGTTCTGTACAATGTCTTTGAACTTACTGTCAATTTACATTAGTGGCTGGATGCATGCAGGCTGGGTGCAGTTGAACATATTACAGTAGCTAAATTAAAATAACCAATGGGCAAGAAGAATCTACGCATCTTACATTTATAAAAATTATTTAAATGAAATGATTCCATGCTGGCATAGAACAAATGACTGAATACGAACTACCTAACTACCAACTGGATGATATTCATAACATAGTAGCAAACTGTAAACATTTACTTATCAAGTAACTTGCATTTCCAGAAGGTGGCAGAGTTGAGCTATGTCAACATTTTAATTAATTTTAAAATGTAAATTTAAACATGTATATTTAACATATCTTTGCACATATATCTGTATGCATATTCAAAACCCATATAAAATATATTTTAAACAAAATATCATTAAAAGGTTTTAATAACAGCCAGTGTGATTTATTGTGTCATTAAAGTCACAACTAACCATTGTACACATTCAGGTTTGCATGAGGAAATAACTGGTGCCTTGTTTCCCTCTGATGCTCTGAACACAAGAAAACACTAATAAAAAACCAAGACTTTAAATTAGTTGGCTTGAGATTTGTTTTAATTTATTTTTATTATTTCAGTTTGCTAAAGACCCTCCTGTTGAAACTTGTAGTGAGCTACCGCTTGTCAACTGAAGCTTGGCCCATGTTTCTTCCTTATGTTTTACTCTGTGGCTAAATATCACAGTTGATTTTATTTATAATCAGAATGATTTCCAATAAATAAACAACAACAAAAACAGCATGATATACTATTATAGCATACTATACTATATAACAATGCTATACAGGCTATACTGACTTGCAAGTATAGTACCTAGTACTGAATGCATATAGTACTGAATGCTTCTAGGTTTTCATCCCTCTTACTTTTTTTTCAATTATATTTATATCAGCCAATAGGTTACTATTAGCTGATATATTAAGGGTTATTATATTAAAGTTTAAGGCTACTATATTAAGGGCTAATGCTAAAATAATATAATCTATATAGTAACAATCTATTCTAAGAAGCAACAAACCTTTAATATAAATCAATATTTACTATCACACACTGAAACAGCAGTTTCTTTGGTTATTTTCCTAGTGATTAGCTACGTGCCTACAAAGACAAATGATTTTGCAATTTTAAAACGGTAGTTGGCATAAATGATTTTAAGTAAAAAATTAAAAATAAAAAAGGCAGTGGAAGTTCCCAGAGCAATATGACTTCCGGCGTCCTGGGTTAGCCCACCTGCCTCTGTGGAGTTGCTTCACCCCTGGAAACATCATTAAAGGGCACGTTTGTTCCAATCGTTAATCCCATTAGAAGGAAACTGTGTTCTCCTCATCAGCTGAAGCAGCCATTACGTTTCTGTGTACTTCTCTTCGGGAATGCCCGGATCACAATTATAGTTGTACTCTATTATCTTCATTGACCCGATTCCATTAACGAACAGTATATTTGCATTGCGTTATCTAATGTTAATAACTGCCATTTCTTGACAATTGTCTTGACAAATTTCTGCTATTTAGTATCTAGTGTTGTGTAATTGATCTATAATGTTCTCCTTAATAGTTTAATTAAATAGGCTAATGAGAAAATTATAATTATATGGTAGTCTAATATTCTCTGCTTAATTACTTTTCAGTCAGAATGCAGACATTTTTTCTGAAAACATATTGTTTGCAAATAATATGTTTTTAACGAAATCTACAACAAAATGACATCCGCTTAGAATATGCTGTGTAGACTTTAAAAAGGCAAATTTCTATCCGGAAACGCTCACTGTTGTCGGGGGCGTGCACGCATTTGCCGTACTGGCGTGACGTCAGGACGCCGTCGAGCTCGAAAATGTTAGCGTATGTTAAATCTGGAAGCGACGGGGGACTCGCTGGACGGAAATAATATCGTTTTCCCTTCGAGAAACTTGCGCGCAACACTCAGATTTACCGGACTTTGTTTTTTTTTTCTAATAAAAATACCGACCTTCGCTTCAAAGTCAG